>NW_027108469.1:460293-473068 GCF_000696795.3 Halyomorpha halys
TTCATTCCAAACTCCTTAACCATCCTAACCCATTAATTCTTAATCTTTCATCCTTAACAATCCCTGATAATCCTCCGAGGCGTCTGAAAAGAAGATGGCCGCGGGACCTTCTAATTTTAATTGTTGGAAGTACCACCAATGGGGTGGTTCTTTCCCAAGATTTTCAAGTGTATATGAAACATACAACATATTTACCTATTACCTATTGTATTATTTTGTACAGTTGTAAATTACATTAAATAAATAATTTTAAAAAAATCCATTAATATTTGAAAAGCTCCTAAAATTGGGAAACGGCGTGCTAATGTGAAACCCAATTACGAAGGACCCTAATAGGAGAATTATACAAAATTTCAATGCATATTGGTACATCAAAAATCCCATATCTTCAAATAAAATTGAAGAAAAAATTAATAAGTCACATACACATAAATAATCGAATATTGAGGCATCCGTGTACTCAACGTTAATGATCTAGTAGTAATTTAAAACTGAAACAGGAATCCCACGATTTGTGTGATAAGATAGTTTGAGACCAAGTTGTAATTAATCTAAAATAGTATTATCTATTAATATTTATGTTTCTTTTTCTTTAAAATTTAGCGTTATAGAACAATATTAATAATGTGCTCATAATTCGTTTGATTCTAATTTCAATAAAAACAAAATAAAAAAAATAGTGAAATAGTTATAGATATAGGTATAGATTTTTCTATTAAAATGTAGTGAAAAAAACTTAGAAATATCTGAAAATAATAAAATCACTTGGTTAGTAATAAATTGAATATTTTTAATTTTTGTTATCTATGTTATATTTCCATTTTATTGCTGATTATTTTTTACTTTAATATACCCTCACCATTACCGGTAATTGATCAAGTATTTTTGTTTTCTTCTAACGGTGGTGTCCTGTTAGTAAGAATTACCTTGTTGGGTTGGGAATGCACCTAAGAATATTGCGTAACCTTGGAAACTGCCTCCGATAGAGTTGGGACTCTAATTTTAGAAATCATACACGTATAAGGAAAGATACCAGCTCTATCTATGTCCACATCTTTTTTGCATCTGCATTTTTGCATTCATGCTTATTATCTTCCTTATTCGTTTACATATAATTCATGTGAGGCCGTTAGGGAATCCAGGGACGCCATGGCATGTCCAGTTGGGACATATAATCGTTTAATTGAGGACATTGCTTAGTTGTCAAGCGATTTTAAATTATCTTCTACGACTTTATATCGAGATATTTTTTTCTTCTACCTCTGGATTTCCAACCATGCATTATAAGCTAGTATTACTTCTCTTCTTTCCGAAAATTTGGGAATGCACTGTGATACAAACTCCAAGGACACGGATTCGAATCCGGCTGTGGCAGATAATTATTTTCTGCTTCACTCTGGCCGTGGGTCAGCCTGTGGAGCTCTCCGGGGTCCACCCAGCCTCATTAAGTGGGTAAAATCTGGCGATCGAGCGTGATTTTGACCAAATTACCTCCTTGGAAAAATTATTTTGTGACTTTGTTTTTTGGTCTCTAAGGCTTTTAATCCGTTTGCTATATTTTTTACTGAACAATCGGAGTCGAAATTGCTCAAGATCTGAATACTTCTCTTTACTATATACCTCATATACTGGTAAGTGACGCGATAAAGCGAATAAAATAAAAAAAGAAAGGTTTAGTGAAAATTAGATCGAAAAGAAAACTGTTCAAAAGTGGGTTGCTCTCTTCTAGTTATAAATAAAGGATTAACGAACCCAAAGGTTCAACTCCGATTATACCAACAGTCATTTTGCTATAAATGATTCCCTCTGCCGAATTCCATCAAAACCTAATCTTCGGGCCTAATATCATCCTCCCATCTATTTTTTGGTTCACCTTTGAAGCCAATCTATTGGATTAGTTGGTCATGCTTTTAATGACAATGAACGTACCATAAATTAGTTGTCCATACCGCCAACTTTACTCGTCCATTTAAAAAAAAATACTGAAATTTAATAGTTATAAAACATAATCAGCATCTTAAAATATCTGCTAATTCTTGTACTTGTAAATAACATGAGAGGAATCCAAAGAGGCTGATTTTTTTAACTAATTTTACTACTGTCTTTCCTTGATTTTCTTCCCAACCTCATTAATTTCTTCAGTATTTTGGATTACGTCAGGTGATTTAACGATACGACAAAGATTTTTATTAATGAAGTGATGGCTGATTGCGGACAGTGAAGAACACAAGTAAACATTTATTTATTAGCGCCAACGTTTCGGCCAGAATTTCAACTCTTCATCGGGGCTAAGAACAAAAACCATATAACAACTATAAAGAATAAAACGAATTACCGAGTAATTAGAAAAGAAGAATATAACTAAAAATATACATAAATCTTCCAGAATAAAAATGTATAGTTTTAGCATTATAAAAAGATAAGGACACTGTGTTGGAAAGTGTTAAAAAACATCCAAAATAATATGTGTCTAATCATATTGATGTTTGTGGTTTCTTACACTCAAATACCTATAAATGAATTCAATTTAATTGGTTCTTCCATCAAAATACATTTGAGAGCCGTAGATCTGTTCTTATAGATGTTATTTCGGCATTGGTAAAAAAGTGATTTTTTAATGATTGCTGTTATTTTGTTTTAAACTATCCAACAAAAAATATTTCGGCCAATTCAATACCAATAAATGTACGTGTACAAATTTTAGTTTTTCAAAAGTAGCTTTGTTGTTTGATTCGTTTTTGCTCATTTTTGATGTACCAGAAAAACTGATGATTCATGCCGTTTTTCAATTTCAGGCGCTTTTTAAATATGACTGGATTAAACTATCTTAAAGTCTCTCCTTCCCGTTTTAAGCTAATATTTCCAAAGTGATATAGGACCGCCAGCGGCTCTGGGGGTTTAGCGGGGCGGGTCCGGCTGGGAAGAATTGCCTTTTTTTGTGTTATGATCTCCTCTTTAGACCTTTGTGATGAGACTATTTTCCCACAAAAGTGTACATATTGGAGCAACTTTAGTGCAAGTTCCATTGACGTACGATGTCGAAAGCCTTCTTGAAAGGTGTAACCACAAAAACGTGTTTTTTTTTCACAAAAACGGCGGTTTTCTACCACTGTGCTACGCAGTACAAGAGTGTAATACATTAACGGTAAACTATTGACTCATCGTCATGACAAATAAGTTTTTGGTAGCAGAGGTTTTATTTCTATAGTTTTCATACAGTTTTTTGTTCAGAACAGGATAATGTCCCCCTTCTCCGGATAAATAAAAAAATTAAATATTTAGGAAAAATGAAAAAGAATTTATAGGACACACACTTACATTTAAAGTTTAAACTTTACTCTCTATCTTAATCACGCTAATAATTTTAACTGACTTTACCTAAATTTAAACCTAATTTTACTTTAACTAACATTAAATCCGATATGAGTTAATTATAAGCAAAAAACCTGAGGGTTGGGGGTTGGCCGAGCTCTTATTGAAGCGGTGTTGGTTCGAATCCGGCCGGAACGAGTTGGCTTTTATATGGTTTCATGTCCTTGGTATAATCTCGACTTTCCCATGCTGGTTAGAATAGGTTAGTAACCTGTGGTATAACTCACCTTTCCTGCCCTAATTTGGAGATCATAAGGCTGTTAAACCTCCCCCCCTCCTAAAAGAAACTCATTAAACCCGGATAATTATACACAGTTTAACATAACTAAAAAATATTTTTTGAGCCTTTGCACGTATTTTTTTTTTCTTGCTTTTACGATGCTTTAGTATTCCTTTTTCTAAACAAAAAAAAAACCTGTATATATTTCCAGCGAAGTGTAACAAATAAAATCATATATTAATAAAAAAATTCTTACGTAAGTTTCATAAATCAAGCAACCTTTTTGCATAAACGCCTTGCTCGGTGGACCTGTCCTTGATTAGACCGAAGAAATGAAAAAAAAAAATGAAAACTGCTTCATAAATAATACTTCATATACTCTTTGGATCTTAAAAACATTTTAATCTTATAATTTCTATATACCTTCCTTCCATATTTTAATGGGAAAACCCCTCACTCCTTCGTTCCCATGTCTTGTTAGATCAGCAGATCCTTAACTTGTTATTTGTCCGGCGTACCTCACATAAAATTTCTTTTTATTGTTTAAGCTACCTGACCTTAGCTGTCGTACTTATTCTGAATTTACTGTACAGTAACTTCTGAAGGTAAAGCTCGGAAACTTTTTCATAATTATATTTAATTAAAAATAAAGATATTTAAAAATAATTAAAAAGCTTATATATATTTTTTCTTACTAATGTATATTTATTTAAACAAGTTATCATATCTTTACATTTCGATGGTCTCCTCAACTCTTCTATATTCAGCAGAAATTTGAGCTATGAGATATTTTAAATCTATTGAATAAAATTTTCTTCTGCCTGGAACGATTCCTAATTACATAGTCCGATTGGAAACCGGCCGTCCACCTGTTTCGATGACGATTTTGAAGAAAATTATTAATTTCTGTATCAAAATATCACCTTAGACAGATCATCAACTTTCTCGAAAGTGCTTGCAAAAACTGGCTTTGGATTTTAGAGAGCAAAATCTTGGGTTTAATTGGGTTTCACTTTTTAAAAAGTGAGCCGCTTCAAATTTGGTCGAAGAATATTTTAACGACTTTTCTTATTACAAAATACTAATTAGTAAAAAAAATACTATTTTAACAAATATAGCTAATAACTTATGCTATAGAGATATTGAACGTGCCTTAAATTCAATTTATAGTCCCATCTATAATTAAATTTAGGGGGTGACGGTAGCAGCGTGGTAACTCGCCTGTCTGCCTACCCCTATAAAGGCTGATGAAGTATAAGTAGTGTGGCCGAATTATCTCAAATGGCTTGAAGCACTTGATGCTCGAATTTTCGTTTCTGGAGAACCATAGAGAAAGATACCTTCATACTTATTTTGATGCGGCCACGGATGAGTTATCCTTGAAATGTGTTTTAAGTCTTAAAACTCTTAAACTGTTTGTTTTACTTTCTGATGAGTGTTTTTGACTCCACAGGTACAAGACTTAGTTCCAAAATAATCATGTATTTTTATGTATGTTTTTATTTATACATAAAGATTTATTTTTATAGCTTTTAAATAGCATTACTTATATCTCAATGATGCAATCTAATGAAATAAAAATTTTATGGATTTTCAATGGTATTCTTTTACTTTGTATCCATGTTTATAACACTAGGAATTTCAAATATTTTTAGTAAGTTAAATATTATTAAAGTTAATAATATGAAGAAAGGAGGAAAAGAAAAAAATAATCCAGAGAGCAGTGTATATATACTTAAAAGTAACTTAAGTAATAAATTGGCTATAAACCTTGACCAGTTAAATAACATATTTTGCTTTCCTACCCGATTTATTATTTTTTTTTTGTATATTATATATTTTTTTACATCATGACTAATTCAAACCTTGGAATACAGCCTATGAAATTATAAATATATCCAATAATAGCTTAAATATTGGTATAATATAAATATATATATATGGTGTAATATAATAAGATATTAATTGGAGAAGTCTGTCAGGGGGTGCGGTCAGCAAAGAACAATATAAATAAACAAAACCATATTTATTTATTTTATGCCGACGTTTCGACCTGAGTTTCAGGTCTTCATCAGGGCTATAGAACAAGAGAGATAACAACAACATTTAGAATAACATACAATTGAAAAGGAATAGTATACAAACAAATTTAGAATTATACAAAATATTGAATTAAATCATAAATGATAAAAAATTGATAACTGATTGCCCCCCCCCCCCGACAAACTTCTCCAATCATTAATCTACGTTCAACTATCTACACCTCATTAATAAAATATTAGTATGAATAATTAAAATGCCATTGGCATTCTTTTACTTTATATCCATGTTTGTAACACTAAACATTTCGAATATTTTTAGAAAGTAAGTATTATTAAACTTACTTTAATTATTATTAAACTTAGTAATAAGAAGAAAAGAGGAGAAAGAAAAAAATCATTAGGGAAAGCAAAATAATAAATTGGCTATAAACCTTGACCAGTCAAATTACATATTTTGCTTTCCTTTAATAATAATAATTATTATTCTTATTATGCTTTTCTACATGATTTATTTTTTTTTTTTTATTTTATATATTTTTGTTTTACATCACGAATACATACCTATGAAATTATAAATATAACCAATACTGGCTCTAAACATTTTATAAATACTCAGCACTATTACATATGATTAAATGCAAGTAAATCCTCAGTAATTTCTTTAACAGATATATTTATTTATAATTTTTAATGGAAATTATACAATTTATTTTTTATTTTTATTATTCGTACAAATCTATAAATATTAACTATAGAACATATTTAATCAAGAAGGTTTTATCTTGTATACCTCTATATGTATGTATGAATTTATTGAAGTATTTAGGTTCAGATCACACGTTTGGGTTAAAGATCCTATTGAATATTGATATACTAATTTACTAACACCAACTGGACCAAACTCCAGGGCTACTTTGTAATATAAACCAAAAAATCCATCTAACCTAATCCACATTCCAATGGTTTAGTAAAATGAAAAATAGTATGTAATTGCAGTGCCTTGAATTTCATTTTGTTATTGGAGTTTTTCGCCAAAAAAAAAGTATGAGATATTCTAGGTTAATCGGCTTAACTTTAAAAAATAGACGTTTATATAAGGTTAAGACAGATAATGGGGAAAATTCTTTGATCCCATCGTTTTGAGTGAAGGTGGTACTGATAAAGCGGGAGCGTGGAGAGAATTTTATTTGGCCCCTGTACCACTACAACCATTAAACGGTCAGTATTCGGCATTTTGTAAGGAAGTATTGTTTCTTGAGCAACGGTTGTGCAAGAAACCGCAAAGTACAATTAGTTAATAATTGTTGTTGTAATTGTAAAAATTCGACAAAGCATAGTTTGCTTATGAACATGCTTAGCCGCCAGATTTTCTGAATTATTCTATAACTGTTCGTCACTTTACAGAATAAATTATTTTCTACTTCTAATTCATTTCCGAATTCGAACCCGCGTCCTCGAAGTTACTGGTACAGCACCTTTCCAACTGAGCTACTCTGCTCCCCATTTTTTAGCATAGACAACTTTTTTTTACTGAAATATTTTTGACTTTTGTCAAAATTTGTCGGCATTTTAGTTTTGACTGCCGTCAAAATAGCCCTGAAGAAGCCCTGCAACGTGGGGCGAAACGTTGGCTCATTAAAATAGTATATTTCTAGTATTTGAGTTTTTCTTGACCGCACCCGGACCATATTCCTTTCATTTTTGACTTTTGTTGTGAAAGGATCTTTTGTTCACCAGGCCTGGAAACATATGAAGTTTAAAGAGGGGATCATAATAACTTTTATAATTATATCTTTGTTTAATTTATTTTTTGAAAAAATTAGCTTTCATGATTTCATCAGTATTATACATTCTTTAATTATTTAAAAATATTTCCCAATAAATTATATGATGTTTAACTGTTTTCGAATATTGCTTTTGTGTTGGAAATCTTAATTGCTAATTATTGATGTCCATTAAATTATTAATTGATATAAATTTTTCATTGAAAAATACTTTTATTTTTTAATGCAATAAAACGAATTCCGTAAGTGGATTTATTTATTTTCTTTTGTATTCTTATTTTCACTGTAGATTCATTTTATTTTTAATTACACCAACTTAATGTCATTTGAATAGATTAAATTGCTACAGAATGATTAATGTATAATGTACATGTCTATTATGAAATTAATAGGCATGGTCAGTGAACATGGGAACTGTTTATCGTAATTATTAATCTTACGATCTTTAACGGTGTAAACATATAGCTATGCATAACTATCCAATTTCTACTGCATAATATATATGTTGGTAATTAATAAAGATAATTTTAAAGAGAGGCAAATATGCAAGATTTCTATTCTTATATCTCGTAGGCGATGCTAATTTCAATAGCCTTGCATAATTTTAAAGAGAGGCAAATATGCACAATTTCAATTCTTATTTCTCGTAGGCAATGCTAATTTAATAACCTAATTTAAAATAATTATAAATAAATAAAATAAAAAATAATTTAATAGCCGTGGATGATTTTACCCATTATTTCATGAATTATGAAATAAAGAAACACAGAAAATAACATATATTATAATGTATAATTTAATAACATTGATAAAATTCAAGTATTTTTTGTCATCAAATTAATAATGTAAGTGAAAACATTTTTTTTTTGACAATGTGTTGGGATCTCAGAAATAAATTTATTTATATAGTTTAAATAAATGAATTTTATCCATTTTAGTCTCATAACATTTTTATTTCTTTATACATACGCCGACGTTTCGGCCAATTCGGCTGAAGTGATACTAATAAGTAAAATTAATCAATATATCAAGGTTAACATTAAGAAACCATATTATAAAGTAGGGATGGGTAATGAACTAAACAGAATCTTTATCTCGCGCAATAATGTTGTTAAGCAATTTATACTTCTTTCATGATACATTTTCCTAGCCCGAAAACAAAAACGTGAAAGTGAAATATTGAAATAAAATTATAGCCAAACTGTGCAGCTTTTTAATAACTTTTTCATATTTATGAAAAAAATAGTACAACTTATTCATTGCAATTGATACAAAAATTAGAATGCTTTTTAAGTTAGTAAAAATCTATCTTGAAAAAGTGTTGGAAAATCAATTTTTAGGTAAAACTAATATAAAAAATTGTATCTAGAAGAAATAAAATTGTGCTGTGAAAATGGCATTTTCAAGTACACAGGTGAATTTGTCAGAAATGGAAGATAAAGCAACTTTAGAAACTAGTGGGTTTAGGTAGTCAGGGAGTTTATAATGGAAGGATTGATATCTGGTCCGGCCTAGATCGGGTACATGTGGAACATTGAGGTATTGATGAATTATTTTGTTTGTGAAGTATTGAAGATTTTACGAATAATTTTGGATTGTAAGGATTGGACACGAGAGGAATTTAATGGTTTATTGGAGCACCAAAGCTCAACTCGATTCTGACTATTACTAAACTTAAACCATTTGTCTAGTAAGTTTAGTAATAGTCAGAATCGACGCGGAGTATCGTGTATTTTCTAGTCTTGTTTGAGGAATCGATTTTAGTCGTTTTTCTAGATGTAGTCCAAGAGTAACACTATTGAAAGATATTGTAGGGCAGTCAGTAGGATCACGACGAATGGTAATGTTGATTTAGTGGGATTTGTAGGAATTTATTTTAATCCTCCAATTTCGACACATTTCTTCGAGGGTTGTGATATGGGATTGGAGAGTTTGGGATGCAATGAAAGGGTTATAAATAACTGGGAGCACACATGGGCATTCGTGGTGAGAATAGTGTTAGGCTAGGTTGGGGTGTCAGCTGTATAGACTGTGTAGAGTATGGGACTAAGGATACTTCTTGGAGGAACACGAGTGGACTGAGAGAAAATGGATGAATAGGAACTATTCTGGTTTACTTCGAATAATCTAGCAGTAAGAAAGAAACGGATAATAAGAAAGTATGTAGGGGGTAGGAATTTACGTAGTTTGTAAAGCAGTCTCGGGTGCCAGACTTGATCAAAGCTTGTTCTATATTTAAAAAGACTCCCACGTAGCAAGATTTGACATTGTTCAAATTGTAAAATTTTTTTTCCTTTAATCTACCATTTTGTAATTCAAGGCTGTTAAACTTAGCTAGCCTGCACTACAGCCATTAATCACCTCAGTATTTCCTTTTGCTTCATGTTAAATGGCTTGTTCTTATGATTAACAGTCGTCTAGTATTTAGTCCTGTGCTCAGAGAAAAGTGAAAGGCATGGGCTCGATACATCCAATTATATTAATAGGATTCTAATAAAAATATTATATCCCAACCATATTAAGAAACTCGTACTTGACAACCATATAAAAAACAAGTTTGTTAACTTTTTTTTATGAAGAGTAAGCCATTTGATCATATATTAGTAATTAGTCTTGTAGTAAATTAGTGATTTATTAGTGTAGTAAACGGATTTTCTAATTGCTTGATGATTTTCCTTATTTACTAGTATTTCTTCATTTTTTATATATAATTTGAAGCAATAAATACATAAAATAGATTAACATAGTTTCGTGAGATAACTTAATGAATAGTTATGTTTTAAATTATTATTCAAGAGGATTGTACCGATATTTCAGTTTATTTATTTTATTTTTCTTGTGTTTAACGTAAAATATTAAAAAGTGTTAATTTTCAATTAATGATACTTTCTCTTTATATAGTTGTTTTTGTTGATTATTATATACAGACTGCCATAAGGCAATATTGATACATGGTACACTTACCTTTTGCATACATGATACTTTGGAGTAACTTGAATGTTTTTGATTCCATATTTTTATAGTTTTAAACAGTGGGAAATTTTAAAAAAAAAAAGCTTAAATAATTAAAAAGTCATTGAAATAAATAAATGTGAATAATAAATAATGAAGACACAACTGATTAAAACCCTTATTATGAAATAAATAAAAGCTATGCAATAAAAAAGATTTGAACAATTCGGGTTTCAAGTTTTGTTTATGTTTGTAAATATATCTTTTTAGTGATATCTTAACATGATTTTATTTTTCATTATTTTGTCTGACGTTTTACACTATCAATATTAAAAACTAAAACAACTGAAATATATTTCAAAGTAGGACTATACCTATGAGACGAAAAAAATGAATACAAAATGATAATATTATCTCAGAAAACTATAGTGTTGTGTATTTTAGCTCTTGACTTTTATGTCATTTAGGTAAAATTATGTTGTTTTTTTTGTTTTTAATTATTTATATTAATATCAATCTAATATATTTATGTTTATTATTGTTTTCTCTTCGGCATTGTGTTGGTAGATTATTCATATATGTATATATATTATAATGTGTGGTTTAGACTCATTGTATATATATTTCTTGGAATCCAATTCATTTTTTTTTATATTCGGAAAAAATTTCAATGAAATTGTAAGTTACTTTTTTTATTTTTACGACTTAAATTGTCCATTAGTGTAAGTAATCGTTGAATAAAAGTCAGATGTGACACGGAAAAACGTTTAAATCGATATATAGATACTAGCATGACATCCTAACTTAACAGCCATTTTTATATAAATTACATGAGACCGGTTGGGAACTGCGAGTTGAATGTAAAACCAATTTTTCTTTTTTCGATGGGGCTTCGAATTGTTGATTTCAATGTTTATATTTGTTTCAGTAACTATGGTCTCTTGAGAAATATCACGTATATTTGTTTGTTTTTTAAATGTTTTATGTACCATGATATATATTCTAGATTTTGACTTTCTCAGTCCTCCATACAAGTGTGTTCGGCGAAATTTGTGTGATTACTTTCAGTTCAATTGAAAATCTAACGAACAATTTTTATTTATGTTATTATATATAATTATTTAATAGCTATTATAATTATAGGCTTTCCTTATTTTTAAAGTTGTGATATTTCTTAATTATTATTATTACTTAGAGCTTTAATATCCACTCCCCTAGTTGTAGTAGTATGTTATTATTATTCATCAATAATTAAATAAATCACACATATAATATGTATTAAAACTAGAAATTACTTTGAGGATATTGAATTAACTATACATTTTGAAACATTGTGTGCTTAGGTAATTATATATATTAATATTATATAGAAATTATGATATAATTTATTAAATTTGAGGAAATTATTATGTATCGTTAATTAATTTAAACAAATGTTTTAGATAGAGAGGTAAGATAAAAATGCATATATAATAGCTTGATTATTATTTTTTTCTTTTGAAAGACGTGTCAGGAACGTCATCTTAGTCCGTTCTGGTTGCAGAGATAGATATCGGCAGCGTTAATAAGCCGAAGCAAAAAGGTGAAAAAAAAATTTGAATTAATTTAATATTATCACGACTTGTTTGGTCGAAGTTATCTTTGAACGCAGCGTAGAACTCACTGCTAAGACCACATTTTCCCGTTGGAGCGAAACCTTATAGCTGCCATGAATGTCTTGGCGGTCTGCTGTGTCTCGTTAATTTGTTTTATCTACAATCGCTACTATTGTAGCGTATGTGTATATACTAATCTACATCGCTTCACTCCATGCTCCATTCACCGTATGGAATTCAATGCACTGTATAAATCATCTACAAAACCTACACTCATATTGCAATAATATTCAATATTATTTATTAATGCAGTATTAAAAAATAATGCAACATAAAAAATAAAATAAAAAACAAATTTTGTTCTTGCATATTTATTAAATTTGATTTATCTCATTTTAACAAAACATTGAAAAAAATAAATTAAAAAATATAATTTTTTTCATAGATATTTCCCCCGAAAATACCTCTTTTGATTTGAGTGATTATTAAACTTTTCCCTCGGGTTCTGAGATAAAATGTTTTTTCAGAGCCTGATTCAAGTTGAAAAACTTTTTGTATACAAACATTTGTATAACACGCGCTACTATTTGTGTGATTCAAATTAAAAGAGTGTCATAGAAAGTTAGGTATTTGCGCTAACTTATAAAGTAAAAAAACACTATCGTGAAAAATTCGTAAAAATAAAAGAATCATCACCTTTAATTGAATTCTACCTGACTGTAAACAATATTAATCAAGAAAGGATGTAAACAATTTAATTAATTACTCTCTCTCTCTCTCTCTCTCTCTCTCTCTCTCTCTCTCTCTCTC
>NW_027108469.1:479168-485773 GCF_000696795.3 Halyomorpha halys
AAAAAAAAAAAAAAAAAAAAAAAAAAAAAAAAGCTCCAATTAAGGACGTGAGCAACGTCTGAAACTCGATATAGAGGACTAATTAATTTTAATTAATTGTTGTATAATAATCGTAATGATCCTCTGCAAAAAATGTTTGCTCTCATTTATTCATGCCATTCCTTTTGAAATGCGCATTATTTATATTATCAAACAAAAATAAAGAAATGGTAAACAAGTTGTTTACTATGCGTTGAGCCGGTGGTGTTTCAATCCTCACCTCTGTTTGGAAATTTATTAATGAACCGGTTATTATGTTTATGCCTTTTATTAATTTGTAATTGTTATTTGTCATCATGGTATGCAGATGTCTAAATATGTGTTATTTATATCGATCGGCAGAAACAAAGTTGAAAAGAAAAAGTTAAACGTTGCAAACTAATTTGTCATTTCTCAACAAATTTAAACCTAGTATTGTCCAGACCTCCATATCGGAATAAAATAATCTACTAACCATAATGTAAGTTGGCATCCCACCCGTGGGTAGGGGGAGGGGGAAGGAGGAAGAGGAGAGTGGTTGGTGGCATATCCCTACTCTCTTTCTCAGCAAAGGTTAAGCCAAAAAAGCCACGCCTACGGAGGCTAGGTTTACGTTGAGATTAATAGGAACGTCCACCATTATAATCTAAACCGAAACAGAAGGCAGCCGGTGATTGGCTGGAACTCTTCCCCTACTCCTTTGGCACGCGCCTTGGTTCGCCTTTTCGGGTTCCCTTTTCCTGCCAGCTTACCTCCTCCATTGTACATTTTAATACTCTTTATTACGATCCAAAAAAAAAATTAGTAATGACAAAATAATTAATGTAGAGAATAGTTAATTCGGGCTGAAAGGAAGGGTATCAGAAGAATAAGATCGAGACGTTGTTAAAGTAATGTTAAGGATGACTTAATGCCTAGGAGGATTTCGCAAAAGTCGGTTGACGAAGGTTTTTACTGTTGGTACGTTTGAGTTAGCTAAGCCTTTTCTTTATAATATAAGTATTATACTATAAATATTAAGTATTATACATATTTCCTTTTTAGATGGTATGATGATTACACAGGTAGTTTAGAAACATATTTTGTAAAATATAAATTCAGAAGAGCATTATACATAAAATATACCGATAATTTACGTGAATAAACCAGTATTATTGATATTTAAATTAAAAAAAAAAAAGAGGTCAAGCTTTACCTTTAGAAATCAATTTAAATTAGAACACTGACATGTGGGAATGACAACTGGAAAGTGAATGAACTCCATTTGAGCCAATAATTGCTACAGAAGGAATCAGTGGCAGACAACTTCTCGAATAGAAAAAACAACAGTTGGTGCGATTTTCCTTGTGAAAGTATTTGTTGATTAAACTCCATGTCCCTCGTAGTATTGTAGTAAATGTCTACAGTATAATTACTTTTCATTAACAATATATATAGGGGACGTGAAGGCCGTACGTGTTGGGGCGTGTTAGAGCACCCGTACGCCCAAACATTGTGGGTTCGATTCCCACCTAGGACTGTTAATATTTATTTCTTAGTGATCTCGAGAAATGAATCTTGATACTCCCCCCTTGGTTAGTAAGTGGCTTAAACTCAGGTTTTAGCAAAAAGGACACCTAGGCCCACTTGCCAGACTAATTTTCCCACCAGATACCAATACTAATACTAATGATACATCCTGCGACACGCATTCATTCGGTGTGTGGAGGCGTTTTTATCTGAAAAACTTATATTCCTCAGAGCATTCGTACGAGGAGTTTAACAATAAAATTTCTTTAAAATGCATTTCTATCAGGAATGTTGTGATGGGGTACGTACGTTGTGTCAACAAGTTGATGTACACTTAATTATATCTCAATATTCCTTTTTTATGCTAATTAATTATTTTTTCTCGCCGTTGCTTTACTAATGTTGTTTATAGTCAAACAGAATTCAGTTAAAGTCTATTTCTTTTATTTTCATAGATTTCAACTTTTTGTTCCTCAACTTGTTTTTTCCTTGTCCTTATTTTTTCAACTCATTTCATGCATTTTTTTTCCACATTTTTAATTATTAATGAATCTGTCCAATAATATTTTTTTTATTGCCAAACTAATGGGGAAAATACAAACTTAGTTTCGGAACTCATCTGATCACGCCTGTTTTTTCTTTCTTCCTTTTAAGCAATATTTTTTCGACCAACAAGCTTAAAAACTAGAAAAAATAACTGTTACATAAGACTTACTTAACTACTCGTCCCACATTTTGGTCCCGAACGTCCTGAAAGTAATTGCTTGGTTTGGTTTTACTGTGCTCAGAGTATTTTTGAAAGTCATTTCCTCATTAAATTAGAACACCGTTTAATTAATTCAAACCTCCGACGTTCAATCTATCTTGGCATCTGTTTTCAGGTACTTGCATCACAGGACAGTTACACTAAGTTTTGATATTGTACAATTAGAGCTAGTTATAAAATTGTTTAAGTAATGACATAATTTTACCTATTTACATTAATATAACATTTATATTTAAATTCGATTTCTTAAGATCCTGATGCAAACGATATCAATTACTAATCCTTGAAACAACTTATGGCACATTAGTTGCACGCGTCCTCAATAATGCTAGGTCTGTGTCCTACACCGTCACTATTACGAAACGGTGAACTATAAAACAAAAAGATTAGGAAAGTAAACTCTATTTGCGGTCATATCGATATTAACAAAGAGATTAAAATAATTGGTAATTGACCTTAAACAGAAAATTCGTATGTTAAAATTAATTCCTTCTCATAAAAAGCTTATTAGCATAAAATTTAGAGTAAGTGAAACATCTTCAAAATTCCCCTATTTTTCATGTGACTCTGTGGGATCATGAAGAACGGTATGGAAAACAAAATTTTTTGGGATCCCCAATTTGGAATAGCTGTCCCAATTGGAATCCAATTTGTTATAGCGCTGAAAAGATCTTAGCTGAAGTCTGTGGTCTTGAATGCTATTATAAAGCAATGTACCCCAAACGCGGTGACCTAGGTAATCTGACTTCAGAAAGTCTATTAGGTATACAATTTCTTGTATCATTGATTGAGTCAGTTAAACAAACGTAATACGACATAATAAAGTAGTAATAAATAAATAATAAATCTAGGAGAATAGGTTTAATAATTTTCTTCTAACTTCTTTGTGAATGGAATCGAATTCACAATCTCTTATATACTGTTTTTATGTTTATGTACATGGAACGCCTCTCAATGTAGTATATATATATATATTGTTGAATAAAATTGTCCAAAAAAAAACAGTATGACGGATGCGCAAATTCCAAACCCACTAGTGAAGAAATTCTGTTCCTTTGCCAGAACGGTGATATCTGATTTGTGAGTAGAATCAATATTACAGAAGTCATCAACTTAAATCATGAGTCTCTTTTATTTTATCTGGAAATCTGGAATTTGGGAGTTTCCTTGAAGCCAAAATAGCATTATTTAATACAAATGTCAAAATTATTTGGTTTGGAACTTAATCTTACAAGATCGAGAAAGCTATACCAAACAAGGTTCATAACCCCATTAACCAGCGTTCGATGAATACGTTAGGAGCGTGGTCGACTAAAGAAAAAGAAACCAGAATAAAAAATCATTGTTAATCAACACGGAAACGAATTTCTGTGGGCCCCGAAACGGTAAATAAATTGCTAATTAATTTGATAATAATGAATCAAAAATATTAGGTCTCTCTTTTGTTCTTAAAAAAAAAAAATTATGAGTCCAAAGAGTACCATGACGTAATAATTTGGCCAAGTTGTATGGTCGTAAGCCACCTAATCCGTTGGTCTTTGAGCTATTACAATAGCTACGCTGGTTTGCCAATGAAAAAAGAATGCTGGAGAAAAGAATTGCCAAAATATTGTATGATTTTTTTAATGCATGTTATATGGAAAATATAAATAAATACACTTTTCTATTCGACTGCAGAGCTTGTCATTTCGCCCCTTATGAGTCCTTCTCAGTCTTCTACCAAATATTTGTCCAAGGTAATCACCTAAATCAATTTAGGATGAGGATATTGCAGAACATGAAGAACATTGAGCTCGATGCTCGGTCCTTTCCCCGTTTTACGTTTTACGAACCTGAACTCCACAACCGGTCCCCTCGTGCCGTTTTGGCAATGCCCTTGCAATCTAATACATTCAAGAAGTGGGGTTCAAGGTCGATAAAGAAACGTACGAGACCAACCGATGTAGCGTGGGGCTTCGATGCCCTTCCGATAAGTCGTCTGGAGTTGTGACCTTGAGCCAAACCTCCAAGGAATTTTTAATTACGCATCATGAGATTACATAGGATTGCATTCAGTTGTACAATCTGTAATGTCTAGTTCTGGTCGCTCAACAAAAGTATATTCTACTTAATTATAATAAAATATATAAAAAAATGTATTCAGTCGTAATGAACTTTATATGAAACTGTTATTGCAACTCGTCTCTGTTTCAATAACCCCGTAACACAGCATTGTGTAATCGTTCATGAATATATATAATTCATTATTTATTGAATTTATGACTTGTAATTACATAGGAATCTCGCTTTTCCTTATACGAAAACTGAATTATTTGGATTTTTTTAAAGTATAATTGTTATTTATAATGATTGCTTGCCAGTAACCTTTAGTTTTATTGTATATTGTGTTTTATGCATTAAATTTTGTGTGAATAAGATGTCTAAAAAAAAAAATTATACCGCAACAAACCATGACACTTTGTAACCAAGTACTGTTCCTTGAACAACGGTTTTGCAAGGAGGTGATTTGTACATCATCACACTAACTTGCCACCTGTGAACTCACAGGCTTGACTCACTGCTACAGTAAAGTACACGCTGCAGTAACAAAATAAATTATTATTTGCCACAACCAGATTTTAATGGTAGTAATACTTACTGAGCTAACCTCTCCTTATAAATAGATAGTTCTAGTGGTGTATTAATTTTATCAACGAGTTAAAAACAATAATTTCAAATTAACTTGAATATATTTATTTTCATCTACTTGTGTACATATATATGGTACGTTGCGTTCAGAACACCTGTGAATTTAAAAGTTATCCTATTATTTCATTACATTTTTAATTTGGCCACAGTTTTTGAGTTTGATATATAAGTGCAGAAAATGATTTATACATTTCTGCCGATCACTTTAATGAACGTTATTTATACCAAGAATTTTGTATTTATTGATCAAACCACACTTATCCGATAATTACTGGTTACTGAAATTCGATTCCAATTCGACTAAAAAATATAGAAAAATTCTCACTCCTTGCAAGGACACAAACAAAGGAATCTGATTACACCTCAATATTAGCTAAGAGATTTTTTAATAAATTGATGTAGAAAGTGTTTAATAAGAGTTGCAGATATTCGTTTTAACCTTAAACGGAATCTCAACCTAATTAAAGGAAAATAATATGAGGAAAAATGCAAGATATCAAAACAAAAATATAAATCATTTACTTGATTGGAAAGATAAGCTAATACAGAAATATGTCCAGAACTCGTTTATTATAAAATTATGAGATCAACTCGCGCAAATATAGCAACTCTTTTTCTATATTTCTTGTAATTTACATCTGCATTCAAGCTAAAATAGTTCAAGAAAGCTATAATGACATGATGTTATTCACGACAGATTCGTGAAGAAACCACCCTTCTGTAGCACTTTACATTAGAAGGTCTTCAGGCCAATTTCTTTTCAGGCGTTTTAAAATATTATCAGAAATGGATGAGAACGCAAGATGAGAAATTATTAGGCTTAGGAATTTTTTATAATAAATGATTGATATCTACTTCGGCCAGATTGGCTACATATGGAACATCGTGGATTATTTTATTTGAGACGAATTATTGTGGATTTTAGATTGTAAGGATCGGATACACTTTTGTAATTGATTGGAAGCTTACACCGTTTGTCTAATAAGTGTTGTAACAGTCGGCATTTTTCTTTGTTTTCAGTCTTGTATGAAAATTCTAAGTTATTCGTTTCTCCACAATAAGACCATGATAAAGGATCTATTCAGCAGGGATAAGTGGAATATTATTAAAAGATACTGTAGGGCAACCCGAAGGTTTACGACAGAATTGATGACCTTGAACAGGCAAATAGTTTTGGGAAAAGAGACATTAACGTGAGAGACCTCTAGTTTCCAGCTCGCGGAACTATAGCAAGCACAACTAGAAACTTCATTACTAGAATTTGGTATCGATATTAAAGACGTAGTGAAACCCTGAACTCCCTGGGAATCATCCACCATCATATGCATGGTAATAGATGATGATAGTGGTAGGCATGCATATATGGGAGAAATTATTTATAATTTTATATATGTTGGGCCGCCTTCAGCACAGTTGGTTAGGTTCTTACCAATTTGAGATTTTTGGCGATGCCGGTTCGAATCCGGCCTGGGACTGGCTTTTTACATTGAGAGGCGGTCCCACAAAATGAAAAACTTGACCCCTAACTCCGGCTATAGTATAAAACTCCAATGGGACTCTTAGCCAAAAAAAAAAATATATATATTCATATTTCTAATTTTATATTTATAATTTTTTAATATAA
>NW_027108469.1:485883-495307 GCF_000696795.3 Halyomorpha halys
TTAATTAATTTTATTTATATGTATTTATTTTTATGTGCATGTATCTTGAGTATTATCTAGATTTTAATGGAATATAATTGTGCCTGATAATATAGGATTTTTTAATATATTTTCTATATTTTGAATTTTTACTACATATTATACTGAGAGAGAATTAGATGTAGAAATGCAGATAAATAATAGAAGAAGAAATATGAATTTTATTGTAAAAAATAAAAATGAAGTGTTTCTCTTCTGAGGTAAAAAGATTGTTGCTTATATTTCGGTCTCTGACATAAATGAATTTACTCTGGGATGGAGGAATCGAAATATGGTTAAGCAACAAAAATTATTAACTAAGAAAGAAACTTATTATTGTCACACGTCATGGAGAGACCAAAGTAGGCGTGGCACCTAGACAGAAGCAGAGATTGGAAAACAGCCAATGATGGAAAGGGGTGGAGTAGGATGTTAATGCGGCAAAAGATCAAGAAGTAAAATCAAAGGGAAAATAAATAACTTCCCAAGTAATGTATAAAAATATATATATTTACATAAACGCATTACCATGTTAAAAAGGCAATTTTAAACTGGTTTGGAATCATGAGGAGGCCTCATTTTGTAGAAGAAACTCGTTATTTATTTATTTTTTTTATGTCATTAGTGAATAATAAAATTCTTGCTTTGTTCTCATATTTCTTCCATTTAGAACATTTCTTATTTCCATGTTCTGTATTGTTTTTTAAAAAGGCTGGACTGTAATAAAACAATTTTTGAATGATATTAACATGGTATTTTTTCCACTTTTTTTTAGTAAAAAATAATGCTTGCGATAAATTACTCACGGTGCCTTATGAAAAGTTACCCGCATCATGAGCATGTGGAAACTAATAGTTTTGTTTAAAACTTTAACTTTAAAACTTTAACTTTTGTTGTAGAGTTGTTGTTTAGTTTACGTGAGGTATAGCATAGGACGATAAAATTATGGTTGCCTAGTGAAAAACCACACAATTCAGTATTTATACTCTCTTAGGCAATGTCCTAAGTGGATAAGCGTAGCGCGACCGAGCGATGGTTGCTTAGTCTTGCAAAAAAAAAAAAAAACAAATATAGGAAATACACTTCTGTACTAATATAATTGAACATCTAAAGTTGAATAAGGAAGGATACTCAATTGTATTAAGCGACTAAACGACAATTGCCTTCCCCAATCGTGCTATACAATCGTCCTTAAATATAGTTAAATCGAGCAATATTTAAAATGCGCCTGAAACTGAAACCCTCCTCTCTCGCCCTCCGTGGTAGCCTTACATATCTGATTTTCAAACATACAGTTATAGCGAGGTTGGTCGATGTACGATATATCAAAATTTCAGGAAGGAAATCAAAACACAAAAAAAGCAATCCTTACCGGCCGGACCCGCCCCACTAAGACCTCCACGGAGCGACGGTCCTATGTCACTTTTGAAATATTTGGTTAAAATGGGAGGAGGTGATTTAAAGATTGTTAAATCGAGCAATAGTTCCTGAAATTGGAAAACTGCGTGAAATCCGCAACCTATTTACTTCTCCAATATAGTTCATGTTATTGTGTTTCTACTCTCTTAATTAAGTTTTCTATTCCATTCCGAAGATTAAACCTATTCCCAAGACTGGTGTGGTCTCTTAACTCCACATAACGATATAATTGTTGCACCCTGTCTACGAATGCAATAAAAAATATGGTTCGTAATCTCACCGTACGATTGATTCGCATGTACGAACTCCAGTTTTGGAGATTATTATAAAAAAAATATTATGGAATCATCTGATGTAAGTTTTTATTAAAAATATTAATTATTAACACCTATTTGAGAAGGGAAAAATTTCGAATTTATTCAGAGAAGTTTGGTTGACAAATTTTAATTTAAAGGAAACATCTTTTAATATAAAGCTCCTCATATAGTGAATATAAAATTTATTTTATGTATTTATAGGCTAATGCGAGTATATTACGGGAATCCTAAGTACCGTATGAAACATTAAAACATTTTTTTTTGTTATTATACTTACTCTTACCTCAGTTTTTTTTAATAATTTATTTAATGTGATTTAAAACTGTACAGATACTAAATACATTAAGTAAAAATGTGGAATGTTTCGTTTACACTTGAAAATCTTTGGAAGGAACCACCTATTGGTGGTATTTCAAATATTAATTTAAATTAGAAGGTCCAGTAGCGGTAATGTCTATAGATTTCAGTATTTCCCCCCCAAAAATCCTTTGAAATCAGCCATTTCATGAAATCATAATTTCAGATTATCTAAACCTTTTAAAATGTCAATCACTGTTGTATGATGAAATAAAAACATTTTTGTCTCTAAAGAAAAAACAAAACAAATAATACTGAACAAAGTTACAAAAAAAAAACTTTTATTATAAAATTTTTAAACATTTGTGTAAATGATACATTAAATCTAACTATATAAACATTTGAACATTTAAAGTATTAATTTAATTAATAAATTTCAGTAACATCGTTTTTATATGTTTTTCTTGCTCAGAAAATCTGAGCTCTGCCTTCTATACTTAATAGTTCACATTAGAAGTGTACTAGTACCCAAAAAACACAGAATATTTTATGTCTTTGATATTTCATTAAATTGCTGTTTAAACAATTATATTTTATCAAATTACTGAGATTTGTAAACGGTTTGGAAGGATTTCGTTTCTTGTTCTCCAGTTTCCACCTATGAGCAGGTTGGATTTTTAATGAATTATTTCGTGTAATATCCCCCATCTCAGATAAATAAATTAATAATAATTATCCAGACAAAATGTGTAAAATAAAAAAAAATAAATAGTGAATTTTGTTCTATATTTCATTTATTTTTTTTATTTTTTGCTAAACGTTAATTTTAAGTTACTGAAAGGGTAATTACTCAACGATACGATTAGAATTTATGCAAAAACCAAATACATAATATAGATGAAAATATCTTAATATTCAATTATAAAATTTATTTTTTTTATTTTGTGCTGATCATTAAAATATTCTTTCTGGAACGGATATTCCATTTATTCCAAATTGGTCAAAATAAAATCCAACCCACCAGGAGGTGTGGAGCTACATTTAAGCTTATATTCGAAATCTTCTATCTCTTTTCCTTTGAGATGCAACGTGAGTGATCGGAGCTTAAAATTGGAAATATTTATCTGCTTTATTTCAATATAAGGCAGTTCATAAATTTTTATCATTTGATTTAAAAAAAAAAAGTTTCAAATACAACAAATAACAAGTCGCACAAGAAAAGATTGTTCGTCATTTACACAAGTAATCAAAGTCTAGTAATCTCTCATTCATTCTGTCTACTTTGACCTATGTTTCTCCTGCGGACTGGACAAAATTTAAAAAAATGCGACCAAAATATGCCGAGCACTGGTGCAAGAACTGATCTTCGGGATCCAACTGTTCTGACACGGAGCGCTCAGAAACTAATAACTTAAGATATCTTTCGAATGCCCACAAAACTTCCTACCTATATCCATGATGAATATAAATCATATACCCTAAATTAATGGTATATGATAAGTCTTAAAATTTAGCGCTTCAAAAATGTACTTTTTGATTTGTGTTGATGTTCTGTATTTACTTTGGTGTGGGATGTGCTGTTTCAGATCTGTGGTAACGTTAGAAACTAAAACGATGTTTTGCAGTCCTTCAATAATACGTTGTACATTGTATTATACTAAAAGTATAATTAAGAATTTAACATACTGCTCGTCGATTTCGATTGCTACAACACCTTCATGACAAACGCTCTCAACTTCTTATACACTACAAAAATTTATTATACACTATGATAATCAGACCAATTTGGACGTATGGAATTGATCTCTGGGGCTCTACTCTACAAACTATCAAATTCCTACGTAAAATCCTTGATGCTCCTTATTACGTTACAAATAAACGCATCCGTAAAGACCTTAAATCCCATTCGTTGCAGATTTGGCCCAGAAAAGGTATGCGTCTTTTCACTCCAATCTCCTTACTCATCTTAACCCATTTGTTCTTAATCTCTCATCCTTAACAATCCTTCCATGTGTCTGAAAAGAAGATGGCTACAAGAATCTACCTATTGGTCCAGGCTAGAAACTCATTCAGATTAATGAGAAGAAGTTGACTTAAGCAGTAGTCGGATCACTCCCTACATACTTCAGCTCAATAAATTTCGGATGCAATGTCAAATAGCATCCAATTATAGTACTAATTAATTAAAATCATATTATAATTAAAAATCAAATGGTTAAATAAATCAAAGTTCATTTAATATATACGGCCTGGGTGGCCACTCGAGATGATTTTGAAGAAACATGGGTTATCTTCTACCTATCTTAGTATTTTGAATAATTTCTTTCGCTTACCTATGTATAGAATAATAGGGTGTATTGCGATGGTGCAAAATTTGAGTTTTTGACAGAAATGTACATTTGAGTAACATTGATATTGGGTCCAAATAACAAAGTCACGCATACTAGTCAGCCTCTGTGTGTGTGTTTAAACAAAATATGAATTTGAATAATATGTTTTTTTTAAAATAATTTATTTATTGTTATTTACAACTGTATACATTTGTACACATCAAGTAATTTTGCAGTAAGTACATATTATTGCATGATACAAACATGTGGAGAATCTACTCATTGATAGAACTCCAAAAAACATTTCTAAAGGAGAAGATTTCGAGGCCATCTTCTTTTCAGACGCCTAGGAGGATTATTAAGTAGTGAAGGATAAGCCAGGCTAGAAATGAGTTGGTTTGGGTGGTTGGGAAGTTTATTATGGAAGGATTGGTATCTGCTTCTAGCTCAATCGGCAACATAGGGGACATTGAGGTCCTGATGAATGATTTGATTTGTGACAAAGTAAGTAGCATTAAGGATTTAACGAAGGATTTTGGACTGTAAGGATTGGATTCGAGAGGAATTACCTGCTAATTTAAATTAAATCACCAACGGGTGGTTCCTTTCCATGATTTTCAAGTGAAAGTAAAACATTTACAGATTTACTAATTGTATTTATTATTTGTACAGTTGTAAATTACATTAAATAAATAAATAAAAAAAAAGAATTTGACATGGAAAATTTCTAGTTTCTAAGCTTGTGACACAGCCTCCACTTGACCAAGACGGCAGATTCCTCTTTCATCACTTTTATCTTTGAAATGCTATCTTAACGCTATCGTTATTGGCTCGTCCTATTTGGAACCTAGGAATAATACCG
This sequence comes from Halyomorpha halys, assembly GCF_000696795.3. Classification (NCBI taxonomy): domain Eukaryota; kingdom Metazoa; phylum Arthropoda; class Insecta; order Hemiptera; family Pentatomidae; genus Halyomorpha; species Halyomorpha halys. The sequence goes on from NW_027108469.1 coordinate 491,127, forward strand.
CTTGTCAGAATTTCTATGATTGGATCTCTCGCCTTATGGGCTATTTGGTATTTCCGAACGGCTTGGGGTTCATTATCATATCTTCTAATTATTTCCAAACGACACTTGCCACCACTTTATGGCCTCGTTTCGCCACGTGCCACGTGCTTTCACATTCAACAAAAACTACCAGTTAACCTTTGCTTCTGGTTTGATGACTTCTAAACAGTTCGTACGTCCTTAAGTTGATTGTTTAATATAACTGATCCTCCAGACTATCTGATATTATGTTGATTTTCTTCCTTTCTGTGGTTAACTTTTATCTTTCCCTAAAAGTCGGACTACTCAGTTCAGAGTTGAGTTTTTCTGTTTGGATTACTATTAGTGCAAGAGCCGGAAAAGATAAAAAAGGAAGTTATTTCACCCCAATTTTCACTACTCAAATTGATGAGTACCATATGTATGATATGAGTATAGATATGGAAATACAAAATCGCGGCTGATGTAAAACGTTAAAAAAATTATTTTTTCATTCGGAGCTCTATATCTTTAAAACTACCCACGACAATAAACGAAACCTAATAGAATATCTTTTAAAGATGAGTAAATGAGTTCTCGAGATATAGCTCTTTTAGAAGCAACATTTCCTAAAAAATACGCTGAAAAATCAGTAGTTAGTGAATTTATATTAGGAAATATATATCTCTAAAACCATAAAACGTACAGATGTATGCCATACTCAAATTAAAGGTAGTTAAATGTACTATAAAGTAGTTTATGATACTTATATTCGCAGGAGTATTTATATCAGATAATTGCTAAAATAAATTGATTTATATTTATATATAAAATAAATAGATTATCATAAAAACTACTATCCCTATGATATGAAGATATGTGTAATAAACTACTTTAAAATAAGTAAAATTACCTTTAATTTGAGTGCTAGCAGACATCGACGGTTCATATGATATTTATTTTCGTAAATCAAAATTTTTTTCAGAACTAGAAGAAATCAACATTTTGGGAATTTATTTTGTTTAATATAATGAAAACTCCTGTCCCTAAGAAGATAAACATCATAAATTATTTTATAGTACATTGAACTGGATTTTATTTGAGTGCTAATAGACATCTGTACGTCAAATGGTATTTGAGATATTTTGTATTCTCAAAATAAATTCACTAACTACTAATTTTTAGTACATTTCTTATGAAATGTTTCTTTTAAAAAAGCTATATCTCGGTAACTATTGAACGTAAATAGCTCTCTTAGGGGTCATATTTTAGCAAATTTACTCCTCTTTATATGATGTTATCTTACGTTTCCCAGTGTTGTTGGTAATTTTAAAGATATAGAGTTTCGAATACAAAATTTTTTTTAATGTTTTGTAACTGCTGGCGTTCCCCCTCCCCTGCCTATACTTGCCAGACTCATCAATTTGGACAAGTAATTATACATAGTTTTCATTAAAGTAATCAAAAATTGGGGTGAAATAACTGCATTTTTTTCTCATGATCATGGCGAGATTTTAAGAGTTTGACTTAAGAAGGTAAATTTGAATATTAATTTATGGAATGGATACAAAAATCTATTATTTGGTTCCAAGTGTTGTAGCAGCATTTTTTAAATGTATTATTTCCTATATACTTACTTAAATTTGCAATTTTAAACAAAAATTTTAGAGTTATAAAATTGGGCTAAACATTAAAAAAAATTAATATCTTATTAATTTTGAATGAAATGAAACGTTGATGTTGTTGACAAAATGGCTTGAATTCAAATTATAAATCCCAACCATATATGATTGGTATATTATAATATTTGTTATATTACAATATTAGAAACATATACCAGTTAAGTTAAATCGAGCAATATTTGCAAAGCGCCTGAAATTGAAAATCTGTATGAAACCCTCCACTCCCGCCCTCGATGGTAGCCTTACTTATCTCACTTTTCAAACAGATAATTATAGCGAGTAGGTTGGTCGATGTACGGCATGTCACAATCTCACAAGAGATCATAACACAAAAAAAGGTAATCCTTCCCCGGAAGACCCGCCCAGCTAAGACACCTGGGAGCGACGGTGCTATATTACATTTGAAATATTAGCTTAAAACGGGAAGAGGAAACTTTAAGATAGTTAAATCGAGTAATATTTAAAAAGCGCCTGAAATTGAAAAACGGCATGAACACTTAATTTTTAGATTTATTTTTTATTAATCATTAAGATATCTTCTAATGCATAGTGTAATGGAAGGAGGTATCTGCCTGCAGGGGGAGGTATTACCTTATACTCAGGCATTATTGTTGACAGAGAAGGCGAAAAAGCTAAATTAAGAAAATGTGCATACTAGGATGAAAATCTATGATCCTAAAGCGAAAACTATGGAACATGATTGCGTACCGGCCATACCACGCTACACAATGCGGTGTGGGACATGGATTATGGTCAGTAATATACATCATAAATGCCCCGAAGAGAGAATCTTCCACTGCTAGTGATATGGAACATTCCAACAGCTCTACAAAATTTGTTTCTTAAGTATTAAAGCCACTGCAGTTATTTGCACACAGCAATCTTCTTGTTCGCACGAAGTTGTCTTTGATTTCCTTGTTGCCTTGCTGTTTGCTGATTTCGGTTAAATTTTGTGAAAAGTAGCTTGGTGTATCGGATAAAATTGTTATAGAGTGAAATTACATTAAATGGGTGAATTATGTATCTTAGATATGGAAAAAAAATAAAAAAGAATAGATAGGTGGACTAAATATCATTGTGGACATTTATGAAAGTTTGTTTACTAATTGTAAAAATAATTTGATCGATTATTACCCGAACAGTGGGTGTTTGGATATGTGGAGAAACAAAAGATTCGTCCGTTGTTACTGTTCCTAATAGAACTGGCTCTACCCTTCTTGATAAAATTATTGAAAACATCTCAGTTGGTAGCACAATTTATTCTGACATTTGGAAAGGCTAACAAATACAATAATAAAAGAAGGATTCAACGTGCTAAGGTTGATCATAAATACAATTTTATTGAGTCTGATCCAGAAGTTTATATACAAACAGTTGAGAGAATATGGGGCAGTGCTAAATGGAGGAACAAGAGACATATGGGGGGGGACGACGAGACGTCATTTAAAATCTTATTTATCAGAGTTCATATGGCGACAGCATCACGTGAAAGAAAATAGAGACTGCTTTGAATTTATATTAAATTCCGTATCGGGCCATTTTCCACCGAAATCTGATTGATTACTTTAGATAATTAAAATGTTTTGAATTTTAAAGTGTTATGATTTTACATAAAGTTTTTTATTCAATAATTTTTTGCAAAAACTTTAGGTGTAGATTGACGCATTAGCAGAATTTTTCTTATACGTAAGCACTCAAAATTCCTATGGTGAGTTTCGTTTTAATCTTAAAAGAGGCGTCAAAAGTAAGTTCTTTTAGAAAAGATATTCAGGTAAGGAAGAATTTTATTTGATATCATAAGAAAACCTATATATTTCGACAAACATGAGTGCAACTGTAAGAAAAAAGAAAAAGAGGTTAAATGTGGGAAGTTTCAGGAAATGAATGCATCTTCTGAAAAATGTCACTTGTTCACTTTTTTCACTAAACGGACGACACTAAATGTCAGTTCCGGGTGAATGAGGCAAAGGAAAGAATAATAAACATTAACGGTATTTCTTTTTTATTCAAAATAACTTCCTTCAGCTTTAATGCATTACCCATAACGTCCAACGATTTTTTTTTTTTTGCTAAAAAGAAACTGTATTGAGTAAATAAACTCGAGAAACAAAAACTTGACCTTGTTTTCGTTTAGGAATATATCGTTATTCAAAAATGCTTCGAGTACTCAAAAAAAAAAATTTAGGCGCTGACAAGTCAGGTAAATTTGGTAGATGTAATTCTTCAATTATCAGAGAACTTAATTTAACTTGTCAGTAACCTTTAACCAAGTTTTAAGATACAAATTAATTCTAAATGAACCAAATAAATTTTCATTTCTCCAGTTCTTTGTATTTATACTTAGGGGACATATGTCACACAATAAAATTATTTTTTCATTTCATTTCATTTTTTTTTTACTTAATTATCAATTTTTTTAAAATTTTATAGGTAATATTGCGTTCATTTACATTTTTCCTGTGTATATGGTATGATTTAATTCTTACAACATCGATATATATA
>NW_027108469.1:495472-498978 GCF_000696795.3 Halyomorpha halys
AGGACTTCCATTAACTTAAATCGTATTTATTTATTTTATTTTATTTATTAAATATAATTTAGATAATTAATTTAGTCTTTGTACTTTAAGAATCCGAAATCAATTTTTAAGGGCAAGTATTCTTAAGAGTAATGGATACAGGTCACATTTGTCAAGTAATATATTCACACACTTGTATGAATTAAAAAAAAACTGCTGTTGATATGAAATAATTTGATAAATAATGGAAATAAAAAGTATAAACAGCATAAAAAATGGGAATAATCTTTACATAAAGTAATGAAGTTAAAAAGATGAATTAAATTATGCATTTTTAAGTAAAGATTTGCAACCATTTAATAAATTATTATGAATTCCGAAGGAGTAAGATAAGTATCTGAACCCATGATGTCCAACCTTGGATTTAAAAACAAGAAAATTCCATAAAATATCTTAACATAAAACTAAAGTTGTATTCCTATTAAGGATATTTCATGAAATGAGATTTGGTTACAGAATCTGAAACACTTTGACAAATCATTAAATTAAATAGTTCCTTTCAAATTTATACTAAAAAAAAAACTCGAAATTTGCATATGACATTTCAAAGTTTCTAAGAAACCACATAAAAGTAGAGCATATTTCTTATCAGAAAACAAATCATGATTAAATCTGTAGAGATTAGATTTGTGAATTATCTCTGAGCTAAGCTTTAATTTTACATTATTTTTATTTCTTTTAAAAATAATTAATTACTATTTTTGGATGATTATTTTTTTTTTATAATAAATATAGCAAATTGAATAAAATAGTATAATGTCAGAAATTCCCATGCGATTCTGTCTGTCTTTAATTATTTGTTTGAATATTAAATAAAATATAATAAATCATTATACTGGGCCTAAAACAAAATAAACACTTTTCGTTAAATACAAAATCCCTCACTGTTTTTATCTTCTTAAAAATTAATAATGATGTATACTGAATTTTTATTTTCTTGGTAATTTTTGAGAGTGTTTTTATTGATTTATTTTAGAAAATAAGGTGTGTTTTATGCCAGATAGTACAATTATTACTTTTATTTATCTATATACGAAATATGTAGTAAGGGGAAGTATTATGATCATGAAAAATTTCAAACTTCCACTTTTAAAAAAGTCCCCTGTGTCCAAATAATCAGGTCTCACCCGCGAAAAATTACATATTTAGAACAGTTATATGCCCGGGGTGAAAAACTTTTTTTTTAAATCGACTTATCGGAAGTCCAATTTTATAGAATTAAATTTTTCACATTTGCTTACTTTTTTTCAAAAAACGACTCTAATGATATTGATTAAACTCGTCATCTTAATGAACAATTAAATGGTATTCTAGATTGCATGTCGGTTTCGTTTTTTTTTTTTTTTTTAATTCTTATATTCTTAGCAGGAACAAAATTTATATTCTTTCTATACACCTCGAGAAAACCTAACATATGAATTTTTATAACAACAGAAAATATATGTATTTCATGTTATACATATATTTTATATTATAAAATACATATATTTTATAATATAAAATATATGTATTAATTGCATTTAAATAAAATATATGTATTTATATTAATTAAAATAATTATCGCCTTCCTCGGTATTTAGATATTTATTCAATGATCAAAAAAATCCCGATTTTTTCTATGAAAATAGCAATTTTGGGAATTCTTATCTCATGTTTGAAAATGTTTGTTCAGAAGGTATTATCTACCTATCTGGACCAGAGGCAAAGTCGCTTTGTAATGGGCCCATATAATTTCGAAGTGGTAAGAAGTTCTTCTTACCTTGGCTCTATTATCAATGAGAACCAGGATGAAGAAGAAGAAGTTAAAAGCAGAATTGCTGCTGGAAATAGATCTTATTTCTCCATTGTAAGGCTAATTAAAAGCAGCCGTACCAAGTTTACCCTGTACAAAACGTTTATAAGGCCAGTCGTCACTTACGGTGGAGAAACTCGGATCCTAAGAAATAAAAGCAGACCGGTTTGAAAGGGTAATTCTGAGGAGGATCTTAGGGCCCGCATGCGAGAATGGTAATTGGTGAAGAAGGAAAAATGGTGAACTGTTTAGGCTCTACAAGGAATGTAGCATCTCCTCGTACGAGCGAGGAAAGAGTAGCTCATAAACTGTACAGTTCCGTTCCGGATGGTGTGCGGCAACGTGGTAGGCCGAAGGGCCGATGGAGAGATGCTGTGAGGCGGGATCTGCGACAACTGAGGATCCCAGTTACCCTTACAGAAGATAGAGGAAGATGGTTGGCGGGCACTGAGCAGGCCAAGGGTAGCTTCATGCGCCTGTTGTGCCAGTAAAAGAAGAAGAAGAAGGTATTATCTATATTTCAACACAAATAATATGCCGTTTGATAACAACTTATACAACAGAACGAGCCGTTGTAGAAATACAGGTGTACTCTAAAAAGTGTATTCCGCATGGATAGGCGAAAGTAGTGAACGGAATCGTTTTAAATTGTGGAGTAGAGCTGATGGTATCCAAAATTATTGGCTTGAGAATTTGGTTAGTGATTGGTTTGGTGATGTGATTGCAACATTTTATCTGTTTCGGAGGATTTAATGGTTAGAACACGCATCGTTTTTTCGGGACACCGTTTTGTTCAAGACAACTTAATAGTAGCGTTAACTATACACGGTCCTTTTGACGATGATTGAAAGTTAGAATTGTTGTTTATTATACTTATTTGATGTGTTTACAAGAGATGAATTGACAGACCATTTGAGTGTGTTCTAGGATTCGTGCGTGATCTCTTTGATAGGACGTTTATTTTGTTTACTAGAGTTTCTATTCGAGACAACTTTAATTGAAGAAAATGAGTCCTCTGAGTTTGACAATGTCGATGTTTTAGCATCCACTTTCATTCATGACTATGTTAAGCCACCTCAAATCGACTCTGTCTCTTGTTAGGAAAGCTTAACTAAAAGAAAGAGAAGAAACGCTGGCTCGGATCGAAACATTTATGTGTTAAGTAAATATAAACAAAATACATAAACTAAAAAAAAAAAAAAGAAACTTTCCAAAAGTATAGAAAAAAATTAAAATTAAACAAAAGTCCTTCGATTGTAGAAAAATTACAATTTAAAAAAACAAACAAAAAAAATTTGCTAGTTACAATTTTTATTATTAATTGATGAATTCCGATGGGTCGGGGACCTGAAGTTCGTTCCGAAAGGTCGGAGACAATGTTCTCAATTCATGTCGGTGGGCCCACACATCGAAGCGGCGTTCCGGTAAATCACGCAGCAAGGTGATTAAGCGACTGGGCGATTGTCCTATACCAAGTCGATGGGGCGACTGTACGTAGGCTACTGAACTTAAGTCACAACTTGTTGGATTGTTGTGGCAAATAATCCTATTAGCCAGTATTTCACCATATACACATTACCACAAGAATTAATTCCCTTCATTTAAAACTTCCAACCGAAATAAAAAATAAATAAAGTAATTAAATATATTTACTTCACGAGGAAACTATCTTACA
>NW_027108469.1:499054-499766 GCF_000696795.3 Halyomorpha halys
TATATAAATTATATATGAAATTCATTTATTGCAATCATATCCGAAGTTTTCTTGTACTATCTAAATCAGGGTTTGAATTTTTCCACTACGGAAAACTGCACTATTTCATCTTATTTCGTTTGACCTGAACAAATTTAATAAATATTGATTATCTTTTTTTAAATAACTAATGTTTTAGTGTTAATTTACTGAAGACTTTATAGGTAACCTTACAATTACAATTTACAGTAAATATATGGACATAACAAAAAAGACAAAAATTCTGATTCATTTACTTTAACATTCAGCATGCGAGAATGGAAACTCAATTTGGAAGTACATTAAAAGGTTTTCTTCTATAAAAGGCAATACCCAAATTATTATCACTTTTCTAGATATATGAAATATGAAAAACTCAAAGACAAAAAATAATTTGAAAAAGACGAAAGAGACAAAGTCGTATGGTTTTAAATTTTGCTCTGGTTTTCCTTTTTTTTCTAGCTTACTTTATTTGTAAAGTTTGATTTTATCCGGGCCCCTAAGTAATAAAAAGCCTTTAATTGGATATAAAAAGTATTTATATATATAGCTATTTCATTTTGTGAAAAAATGAAATAGCTAGGTAATTTTAATAGTTAAGACTGATAATGTTGTCCAGTTAATCCAGACTAACCATTTTGGCCAATTAAAGCCATATTGTTCAGTGGGCTGGACAGAATAAAAAAAAAATAAT
>NW_027108469.1:499866-511716 GCF_000696795.3 Halyomorpha halys
ATATATAGGCTCTGATCTGAATACCTTCTTGGTTTTTTCTAAATCATCGACAGGATCGTAAACAAGTTGGATTTATTTCTATATCATAAGTATACTATGCTCAAATAAGTAAATAAATGATAAGAATACATTCTCAAAAGCTTGAGCGCTGTTGTCCAAGGTTTGGTATTCTAAAGCGGTCAGGCAAGAAGCTTTCCGGTAAGATGCTTACTAATTTTAAGATCTACTTCTAGTTAAGGAACCAGTTCTGTCTTCTGGATGAATGCATATTAAACAATCGTGGTTAGAAGCTGGCCCATTCGAGAATAGACTCTGACCACTCTGATGAGCTCGGTCAATCGTGAAGAATTCATTCAATATAAAATAAATAGATTTCAGAAAAAAACAAAACATAACTATGGTAATAAGAAACAAACAGGGTTCATAATTAACGCGTAACTGTACTAGAGTCGATTTTTTTTTTTTTCAAAACCTATGGTAGAGTGATTATAGTTTTTTTTTCGATGGGTCTTATTTTTGTGGGGGCGACCACCCTCGCTATGTCCTCTAGTATAGAAAATAAAATATCATTTAGAAGTTTAAAGTGGCTGCTACACGTTTGTCAAACTATAGCGAGTCCACACATGCACAAGAATGTAGATAGGTTATTTGGATTGTCTGGCACAAGTCGGCCTGAAATGATCAGACCCGTAGATTGTCGGTTTTTGGACATGAAAACGGCGTTTGGACAAGCTCGAAGACAAAGGTCGACATCTAATGTTTGCCTCTCTTAAACATACAAGTATGTGGATAGAGACGTTTGATTCTTTCTTTGTTTTACTAAGCATTTGTAGCTATTTTGCAGTTGGTGACGACTGTTTATATCTGGCTTAATAGATTCCCCAGGCAAAGTACTTTATAATTCTTCTCTTAGGCAATTTAACTTATTAAACCAATGAATTGACCATTAAGTTAGTTAATAAAATAATAGTTATTAAACTATCAGAGTTTATTTATTATTTATCTTTTAACATGTATTTTTTCTAATACATCTATTCATGCATGGCCAAGTACAGGTGGTAAGTATCAATCTACTACTAGGTGTTGCCTGTGATGTCGTCGCGAAGTCTTCCATTTAACGAAAAAATAAAACAATAATAAAGTAAAATAACATCTTAAGCACATTCATTCCTATTTACATCCACCTTAGAGAACTCTAAACCTAGCTTCTACCCCTAATTGTGAAGGAAAAAGCAGGATTCCGGCAGTTCCCGGCGCTTCTCGCATGACCTTGACTATTAAAAGCCATTGGAGGTTAAGACAAACGTTTTAAATTCACTGATCATCTATCGCATACGAAGAACCATCATTACAATTCTTAGTTTCTTGGCATTGTAATAAAGAAATAAGTTATTTTTTAATATTTCTTATGGTCTCATGTTATATTTAAAAGAATAAAACCTATGGTTCTTTGACATCACGCGTAACTATATTGTTGTTGTACTATTTATTCAAGATTTTTTTTTTTTACATTTTTAAATTATTATCGTAGGCATGCCAGAAAGAGTTTTAATAAAATCTTTTAATCAGTTTAATTATTCACTCAAGGATATCATTGATTCTTTTTTACAGCCTGTATTTATTGGCAATTATAGTACTATGTAATTATTATTGCTACCTTATCTGAGGCGTGGAATCGAAGAATCAAGACCATTTTAGTATATATTTTTTAAAATTTACAACTTAAAATAACATGTCATTTAATTGTTTCAGAAATGAATTCTTTTAACTCATGATTATCTGTAATCAAATCTGTCGATTATAAAAAAAAAATTAAATGATTGAAACCTGACCAGTTTTGAATTTCTTTACCATATGTGGAATTGATCCCAAATTTCGGATTTACAACATTGTTCATTAGTTTGTCACAAAGAACCATATACAATTAATCTACAATATAAAAAAAAAATGTAAACCGTAATCATGTCCTTTTAAGGAAGTCGTTATAACTCTTGTTTCTGTAATTAGATCTTTTTCAATCATTAATTTTTTTTTATGTAAATTTTCCTTTTGTTCTCTGTTATTGAAGTGTATTTGTTATTGCCTATAACAAACAAGCTGTCCTCTGGGCGTTTCCTACTTTGCAATATATAAATAAATCATGACGTATGAATATTTCTTTCTTTTTTTTTTTAATATTAATTTAATTTTATGGAAAGTTTCATGAAAAAAAAATATCAGGTTTATTTGTTCTTTTTATCACATTTATCTCAGGTTTTCAAGAAATTTATTCATTTTATCTTTCCTACTAATCTTTCTTAAGCACAGGGGAAACTTATTTAATCTCCATTTAACATTTTTCTAAACTGTTGAAGGCCATGTTTAATAAAAAAAATAAAATAAATAAAAAACTTAATAATTGAGAAAATCCGGGTAAGCATTAAGCTTTTACATTCCTAAGAATTGTTAAGTGCACTTCGCCTTAACCACATATAATATTGGTGTCTCTAAGACAGTCTTGGAGATTTGGAAGCGTTAATATTTGTTTTTGTGGAAGTTAACATTTATTGATTTTTTTTTTATGAACTCCACTATAAATTAACTATTTAAGTCTTAATACCAGTATTTTTACTTTTGTTTAAATTCTTTCCATGATATCTCAGTTCAATTTTAGGGTCAAATTCACGATACAATAATCTTAAAATCTGAAATATGTCTGTTTTACTTTTCTTTATTTTTTTTTTTTAACTTGAGGAGAAAATGTTTTTTTTTTATTTTGATTATTTACAACGTTAAAATTGTCTTATAACCTCTTTAACTGGGAAGTTGTAATATTAATAATATATATTTTTTAAATATTATTTTTGTTATAACTTCACCGAGTTCTATACTTACTGTAACTGATCTTTTGTGTCCATATGTATTTGTCTGCACGATATATGTAAAGGAGGGCAACCTAATACCATTGAGGGGTTTTATATCAAAAGTTTATTTGACTGTGTGTTAGTAAGTGTTTGTTAATAATAAAAGGAGGGTAAGTACTATAAAACATTAGAAGTTAATATATTCACTTTTAAAATGTAAATATTTTTTTGATAAGTTAAAATTTCTCAATAGTAACTATAGCCCTTAAGTTCAAACCCTGGGGTAACTATAGCGGTGACTGTTGTTGAGTGGAGTTCGTACTGCCTAGTCTGAGATAAGGTCACACAATGAGCATCTATGCGTACATCATCACCACCCCTATGTCAACACTGGCATATAGGGTAGTTGTTTTATTTATTTAGTTATTTTATTTCGATATAGGTAAGAGATTCTCACAAGGACCATATCGTACATATGAACTTTAAATAAATTGTAAAAAAAAAATTTTTGTTCCATTTAGAATTCTTTTTTAATACGGACATAAATAATTGGATACATTTTTGGCATATAGCCCGTTAATTAATTATGTAATTGTCATTATATCATTGCGTCAATGATTCTCTAAAGCCACGATATCGTATCTAATGAATATTCATTAAAAATGTATTCTCAATATATGCATATATATCGCTAAATGTAAAAGGAAAATTAGCAAACTGGTATTTAAGAAAAATAGTTTGCTGATTTTCTTTTTTTTTTGGTTTAAATATTATTCTTACCTTGGTTTAATAGCTTTTTTAAATTGAACAACAACTCAACATGATCTGATCAAACTTGCCTGCCTGTCGTTTATTTTCTTGTTTATTCTGTTCAATTCTAATTAAGTTAGACCTCTCACTAAGCCATGAGGTGTTATTTTATCATAAAACTAAATCTTTATTAAGCTTTTTGTTAGTTTCTGAAAGTATATTGAGTTTAATTATCACTGTATATATGTGTTGTGTGCAGAGCGTGTTTCATTATAAATAAAATCGAAACAAAACTGGAAAAATTGTTTTATACATCGAATAGAATCCAATTTTATACATCGATTCTTGATACTGCTTGCACGAAAATCATCAAAACTAAAAAATTGAAGTTTTTTGGCGATTTATGTATTTATTTGCAAAGTGCATATAACCCGAGGGGGCAGCTGCTAAAATTATATATAATTTTCTTAAAATTTTGATTGCATTCACCTTTTCCGTGCTGAAATGTTATAGTCAATCAGTTTTGATTCTGGATACGCCCTTGACAGTGCAGGAACGCTAAAGTTAAACGAAGGCCTGTTGCGAATAGACTTAAATGCCGTTGGTTTAAGTGCTTTTCCTGCTTGAGTGCATAGCATTTTCGCAACCGCCTTTGAACTTAAATAACCGCTTAAAAGGTTTTGTTGATTAGCTTTACTTTTTTGTCGACATTTTACTTTTTAGTTAGAATCGTGAATATTTTTGTTTTAATTTTTCGCTTTTCACTCCTTTACTTGAATTCTAAGATAAAGTTATGTTTTTTTTTGTTTTTTTTTAGTTTCATTGAAAAACGCATGGCCAATTGAGAAAGTTAGTTTCAAGAGTTCATTTCAATAAAATAAAAGCTCGCAGTTAATAATAATTCTTTAATTGCATCGCAAACTCTCCAACCCCGTATCGAAACCCTCAAAGAATGGTGCCGTAATTGGAGAATCAAAATAAATCCCATTAAATCTCCTTCAATCTTCGTCGTAAACCTAATGACTACTCTACAGTATCCTTTCGTGATGTTGCTCTTATCCCTGTAGAACAGATCTGCTACCTTGGACTACATCTGGACAAACGACTAACCAGGAATCCTCACACAACACTGAAAAGACAGGAAACTGCACGTCAATTTCGAATATTACAGTACTTACTAGACAAACCGTCTAAACTTCCAATTCATTACAAAGGACTATCTGGATCTAACTATAATAAGGTCTATCTGGACATACGGAGTTGAGCTTTTGGGCTTCAATAAACCATTGAATACCTCTCATATCTAATCCTTACAATCCAAAATCCTTCATAAAATCCTCAATGCTCCTTACCATGTCATGAATAAAATCACCTATAAAGACCTTAATGTTCCATATGTAACCGATCTAACCAGAACCAGCTATCAATCCTTCCATTATAAACTCCCTAAACATCAAAACCCTCCAGTATCTAACCTTCCTTTCTCTTCTATTCCTGACAATCCTCCATGGCGCTTGAAAAGAAGTAGCCTCGAGACTTTCTAATGTAGAGATACTCCATTTTGGTTTTACATCAAATTTACTTAATGAGTTTTTATGTAATTATAGTTGTAAATTGCAATAAATAAATACAAAAAAAAATTGAAAGAACTGAATCGAACCCCTCATTATTTCCCTACTAAAGGTGAACAAACAAATTCCTTACTCTTGCAAAGTTAAGTTTGGATAATTATTCAAATTGTTATAACTAATTTTCTAAATTATTGCATTTTTAGATAATTATCAATTTTTCCTCTTTTTTTCCCATTTGGAAAACTTTTTCCTAATTAGATATAAGTCCTATCGAACGTAAGCTCCTCAATATACAATATAAAATACAATAAGTCCATCTTTAAAAAAGCACTGAATTACAAAAAATATTTGCATTTAGATTAACCCAAAAACTTATAATCTTAACCAAATCGTAATCATATCCTACTATATCTTCCATTTTGTGAGTTCATGTAAACCATATAGTAATACTACTTACTATATCATATCAATTTTTTTTTTTTTTTTTTTTTTTTTTTTTTTAAGCATATATGAAATAGTGGATTCTTTTAACCATCTCAGCACTTTCTTTGATTAAGTAGGGTTTCCGGGCATTTTAAGACTTGGGGGACTTCACACTAGAGAGCTTATTTTCTGAGTAGCTTGGAGTTATAAACAGAAATGAACTATATTCTAGTTAAGACAATTACTTTTTTTTATTATTTGAAATATAACAAATATTATTTTTTCTTCAATTTATGAGGGTATTATTGTTGATTATAAAAATCATAAATTAATTCTTATAAGTCGATTTCTTTAATTACACCCCTTTCTATGGACATCAGTGATAGAATGCTCTATTTATCTAGCATAAATAAGTTGAATCTCTTTATTTTTCTTGACTTATTAATCACGCTGGGCCTATAGTGTAGAGATGGCACTGCCCTATTAACATCATTCCGAAGAATAACTCCATCCATACAGCTTCAGTCTTAGCCAAGTATTTTCCTCAATTTTTTTTTTCTCAAGTTTACTTTTTAATAATATTAAAATTAATCAAGAATTATGTAACAACTGTCACACTATATTGTGTACTTTACTGAGTATGTGCGATGTATATACTCCAAACTGCACATCATGGAAGTGAGACTTTTAATGTGTATGCCGATGGTAAAATCCACAAGAATTATAAGCAACAGTTCCAAATCTGTAAAAATTGTAATTGTAAGGATCAACTTTTAAAAAAAATGTTACAAATTCACATATACGAAGTTAACCTTTGATTAAATTAAAATTAATTAATAATTAAATTAAATTAATCGAAAATCACTGGCAGATAAAAGCTTCTGATTTTTGATCTTGTGTTTAGCTAAGGAAATCTACTCATCGCTATTGTTAGTAAAAGAGCCCAAGAAAAGAAAAAAAGTCATTTCAGCCCAATTTTTTATTATCTTAATCAACACGAAGTATAATTACTAGTTAAAATTTATGAGTCTGTCAAGAATAAGGGAATAAAAAATGGCGGCTACTTCAAAACGTTAAAAAAAAATTCCATTTGGATCTCATATCTTTAAAACTACTAACAACATTAGAAAATCTAATAGAGCATCATTTAGAGTAGAGTAAATTTTCTTAAATATGAGCCTTAGTAGAGGTGCATACGGTAAGTATTTCCCGAGATATAGTTTTTAAATAGCAACGTTTCGTGAAATATATACTGAAAAATCAGCAGTTAGTTAATTTATTCTAGAAAATCTATATCTCAGAAATCATGAGACGTACAGATGTCTATCAGCACTGAAATTAAAGCTTGTTTAAAGGGCCATAAAGTAGTTTATGACTTGTATAGTAGTAGTTTTCACGATTTTGGCTAAAATAAATTGACTTATTGTTCTGTGAACAAAATTTAAAATAAAAAAATATTTTCATATGCTAATATCATAAAAATTATTACCTCTACGAAGATAAACTTATAAATAATTTTATAGTATATTTAAATATCCTTGATTTTATTACTGGCAGACATCTGGTCCTCCAATGGTTGCTGAGTAATAGTATTTCATAAATAACTTGTATTATGATCTTACATTACCAAATTAATATTCTTAAATCAGATTTTTATATATTAGTCTGAGTTGTCCCAAAAAAGCGTTTGTAAGACAACGGTTCTTATCTAAATGTATTAGTAAAAAAAGTAGTGCCATTGGTATTTACTGATGTTTATTATGTGCTGCTTTGCTTGACTAGTGCCACATCTGATAAACAGAAATGTCTTTTGTAGTTTTAATTTGGAAAATAGAATGGTTTTACATGAAAAACATAATACTTTCAAAAGAAGTGCTAGAAGCTATTTATATACTAGAAAATATTAATTACATAGTTAATTTGAAATCAGACACAAAAAACTTGAACCAGCATTATGCAGAAATTTTAAGTGAAATTAAGTTGTGATCAAAATTTTTATATGTAAGATTAATCATGTATATATAGTTAAATCTGGTAGGTTTTTAAAATAATAAAATGAATAAATAAATAAACTAAAATAAAATAGTATTTGTCTAATTTAATTATGTTTCATAGGTTGATAGACTAAGATATAATTTGACAGAGGCAAATTAGGCTGCAACTTTTTAATGAAATTGTTAGCTATAATATTATAAACAAAACCATATTTTTTTATATATTTACATATTATTTATTATTAGGCATAAAATAAATAAATAAATATGGTTTTGTTTATTTATGTTGTTCTTTGCTGACCGCACTCCGCGACAAACTTCTCCAAGCATTAATCTACGGTCAACTATCTACACCTCATTATAATATTATAAATCAGATAGGATAACTTATAATTCAGAATGTTTTTTAAATAATTTTTTATGAATAGATTAATACAATATACTTTAATATTAGATAGAGTAATTGAAAATATTAATCAATAATTATCCTTGAGAATTAATGGCTGGAATGGCCGAAACGTAGGAATTCTAGGAAAACAAACATGTTGAACTATATAAACTAAATTTAATATATTTGGTAACAAATTTTCAAATTAACGTGTTCCAAAGATATAACCATAGATAGGGGTTTTTTTGTCTCCACTGTGGTCCTTGTATCGGCTGTCCCCAAGTCCAGTAACCACAGTCCACGATATAATTTATAGAATACGTTGAGGATTTTTTTTTATTATCAGATGTACCAATATTTAAGCAAACAGTTGTAAGTGTTCATAAAATCTTATATTTATTATTATACATGCATTAAAAATTTCTTTAAATTTACTCTGTAATGCATAAATAGCTATTCAATATTTAGGAATATTTTAATATTTAAGTCAGTTTATGTTACAAGCAGGGTAGGGATTTATTCAATAAAAAAAAAATTACAAATAAATTTTATCTGTTCAAAAGATTTTTGAACATGTCATGTTTCCGAAACCTTCAGCTGTGTGGAATAATTTATTAAACCAATCCTCGTAAAAACATTGACAAGCAAGGTAACTTATAATGATAACTGAAAAAAAAATGTACAGAACAACCGGAATTTCTACTAAATTGAATCTAAATTCTCTCTCTGGTTTAGATATAAATAATGGCCAGGATCAAAGGGAACGTCCCGCACTGGTTACCTATCTCGAAGCAATCAGTTATAGCACTTTAAATATTTTAATCAATATTTATATAGCGATTTCTTAAATATGCCAAGTAATTATGAGTACTACGCATTACATTTGTTTAAATATAAAATTAAAATATATTTTGTAATTATTAGTTAAATCAACAGTGGTTTTATAACATTCATAAAATAAATAATTATCAATGTCCATATTCAAAATTCATTACGAAAATCCAACCATTATTAGTTCTAGAATTTTTTTAATTGACCCCATGAATTGTAATTGTTCTAGAACAGATAAAGAAAAATTTTAATTTGTTTTTATTTCCTAAATTTAAACGAATTGTGGTATATACAGTTTTGATGACACGAAGGTTTGAAATGTCCTGATTACCTTCTTTAGTATTTGACTTGACATAATCTTTAGATGTCCATTATAAGAAAAAAGTTTTACAAATGCTGATAAACGTTTAATTATTTTCTGATGGAACTATTCATTGCCCGAAGTTTCTTAGCCTAATACATATTCAGTTGCAGGAAGTGTGCGTGTCTTAAAGGCTTTTTTTTAGCCTCAACTAGCTGCTTGCGAAAAACATGCAAACTATTTTTGTAAGATTCAATTTGAAATATCAAATCTCTCAATGGTAATGTTAATTCCAAACAAAACAGTTTTGGTCTGCCAGGATTTTTAATTAACTTTTCATTTACATCTATTTTCACATTTCACACATATATAATCAGAATCTAAAATCAGTTGTATTTTTATTACATAAAAAAATATTTTGTTTATGTTCATAATGGCTTTTCGTGATGTATTGAACTAAAATGACGGATTTAGAAAATGAACAAAAAGGATAATAATTTGTTATTCCATAATAATGAAAATTACATTTATTATAGGAAATTTGGCATATTCTTTTCTATCTGACATTACCATTGAATAAAAAAACATATATTTTTTCTTGGCTTTTCATTTTATTTTGTTTGAATATGTGAATCTATATTGTTTATTGTTTTCCGTTTTTTAAAATCAACTTGCAAATTGAAATAAAAAACAGGGATATTTTTAAAAATTAAAAATAATACGATCAATTATTTTAATTATAATTATAAACAAGCGGTATTAGATCTCGCTTTCTTCGTTTTCGTTACTATAAATATTCCTATCAAACTTCCTTCCTCACAATATTCGCTGATGACATCACCGTCCTGTTTTCTAACTCAGCACATGATACAGCATCCGCAAATCTACGAAAGGACTTCTCGATGATGATTGGTTCAACTATGGGTTAATTTAAGTAAACAAATCCAAATGAAGATGTGTCACCTTCATACGCAGATCCTATCTGAAAGTTCATTTCAAATCCTTATCACTTTGTTTCTCAGACAGAATCCTGAATGTTGGCATCCTCCTAGCCAGAATACTAAAGTGGAGCCAACCAATTAGACTTAAAATACAAGAATTTAAATGACTATTTGGCTACTAATAGAAAATCTAAGCTATCAGCTGACAACAAAATACTATTTAACACCAAATTTATCAAGATTAAAATATAATAAATTGTAAAAAACAATAACAAAATAAAACTTGAAGTAAACTAATATCCTAAAAACATTTATTCCTAAAAATAATATTTACATTCAGTCTAGGAAACTCCACAATCGTGGAAGAAAAATCAGGACTCGGAAGTTCCCAGAGCTCTCTCGGTATTGGAGACCAGTGGAGTGCCGCAAACACTTAGGACTTTCTTATTCCGGTCCCTGGACCACTGCTGTTTTAACCTTCAGGAAGGATTTTGTGTTGCCGGGTAGGGATTATGCTAAAGTATTAGGAAGATGAGTGAGAAATGTGGAGAATAAGGCTGGCCTAGGTCTAAGACAAATTAAATATTAAGGTCATGATGTAGGTCATTGTATTAAGTAGTATTACCTATTGTTCAAAAGCCTTTGCGATGATAGGATTGGATATGTTTAACAAATTTAGCTGTCCTCCAAAGTATAGTACATATATCATGAGAGGTTTTAGTATTGTCTTGTAAAATTATACTCTTTGATCACTAGGGAAACCTAAAATGTGCAAAATCGCGCTGTACAAGCTCAAAATTTATATTGAACACCTTAATCCTGCAATAATGAACTATATATATTGTATTATAGAGTCAATATAAGATACACAGAAACCTTATCTAACCTTTTTTGGATCAAATTACACTCACTAAATATTCTCTACATTAATGCAAACATAAATAAAACCTAATATTTTGTTCATCGAAGATCGATAACGAAGAGCTATAAGGAAAAAAATTGTGGCAAATGATTTTGTATTCCAATTATGAAGTCTGTAAGTATCTAAGTATTTAATTTAAATACTCAATTTCTTAAAGTTATCTCACTTTTACATTTCGAAATATTTGTAAGGCGCTATGTAAAAAGGAGTATTTTAAAATATTTTTTTATTTCGTATATGATGTCCAGTAATATTTCTCATGGTATGTTCTTTTGCTTAGCTTTTCGATTTCGTATTTACATACGAATATAACATTAACCAAAAACCTAACAAGTAATGTTGAGAAACTTTAAATAGTTTGATTAAAAATATATTAGTATTTTCACTTTTTTTTTTTTATTCAAGTTTTAAATTACTCCTAAAAATGTCAGACGAAGGATGTAGAATTAAAGGAGGAGAAGAAATCCAATTTATATCAATAAATAGCTTATTTTACTTTTTCTTATTTATCCGAAGCCCCTGGTAAATACTGTTTCATGAATATTCATTACTTGTATCTACTTACTCTTTTTTTGTTAAGTTTAATTCGACTCTTAATTATATAAAATGAAAGTTAAAATAAAAAAAAATGAAATTGAAATAAA
The DNA here is from genome assembly GCF_000696795.3 of Halyomorpha halys. Taxonomy (NCBI): domain Eukaryota; kingdom Metazoa; phylum Arthropoda; class Insecta; order Hemiptera; family Pentatomidae; genus Halyomorpha; species Halyomorpha halys. The sequence continues at coordinate 511,475 of NW_027108469.1, forward strand.
TAAGTATTAGCATAATTAAATAAAATTAGGTAGACATATTAAACATAATTCAAAATTGTGTAATTTTGCCCAGAATTTATAAAACGTACAATTTTGTGCAATATAATATTAGTGTTATTTAAATGTCCTTTTTATTATTCGATTTTCCGTTGCGTTTTGGCGAAATTCAGAGAAAAAAGATGCAATTGCACGAAAATCCAGTCTCTGCTATTCACTATTACTAATGTCCCAATATATTAAAT
>NW_027108469.1:511851-519595 GCF_000696795.3 Halyomorpha halys
TATAAGACTGCTATTAATTTGACATATTTACTTAGATCTATATTGACATTAACTTGATCATTATTTAACATTTGAACAAACCTTTTTTGTTACCACCTGTTTAAGGCCTAAAACTATCGCTTGTTGCTAAGTAAACATGAGGACAGTTTACTGCATAAATTAAATAAAGTAAACAATAGTTCAAGTATTTTATGTAACAGTTTATTTGAGGATCCTTACATTATCAGAGGATTAAGACAGGTAGCTCCGACCTTTCAAAAAAAGTTGAAAGGAAAAAAAAAGATCTTAAAAGGGATAATAATCTTTCCCAGGATTGTATAGCAAAAAAAAAAGGTGCCGAAGAACTTTCAGTTGTAGTCCTTGACAAAAAAATAAAACATAGGATACAATTTTTAAATAATAGTATGTAGAACAATTATCAACTGTTTGTTTATTTTGTGGATAAACCATCAGTATATGAACACAGGTGGAGGACGAACAATTTTTTTTTTTAAATCTTAATATCACGGAAAAGTTGGGAATCAGGGAGACAAAAGAATAGGGGAAATAAAAAATCTATAACTATATTTTTTTTAAATGTTAATATCACGGAAAGTTTGCGAATCAGGGAGACAAAAGAATATTTGCAGTCCTTTACTTGCCACTATGTAAATTCGATTAATTGATTTATTGAATTTTAATTCACAAAATGATGACGAATTTAACAAAATATCGGTAAAACCACCTTGTCCAGCTTCCAGTAATTTTGGATGGAATGTTTTGTTATTTTGCAGTTCTATGATTTTAATGATACTTTGAGTTGAATTTGAGATTTGCCACCTTGTTTCCTGAAAAAAGGGAAATTGAAAATAAAAATTGTAGAGAATAAAAATGTATGGAATACACTCTTGTTTATTTAATTTAAAATTTTTTTTTTTTTTTTTTATTTATTTGTTGATATTTACAACTGTATAAAAAAATACAACCAGTAAATTTGATCATGATGACATATAATATGATACAAGATGTAGAGAAACTACCCAGTAGTAGAACTCTAAAACAGTTTACAATATAAGGTCACGAGGCCATCTTCTTTTCAGGCGCCTTGGAGGATTGCCAGGAATGGAAGAGGAAGCAAGGTTAGAAACGAGTGGGTTTGGGTGGTTAGGGAGTTTATTATGGAAGGAATAATATCGGGTTCGGGCTAGATCGGTTACATAAGGAACATTTAGGTCTTTATGGATGGTTTTATTAGTAACAAAATAAGGAGCATTGAGGATTTTACGAAGGATTTTGGATTGTAAAGATTGGATACGAGAGGAATTCGAAGGTTTAGTGGAGCCCCAAAGCTCAACTCCGTATATCCAAATGGGCCTTATTATTGTCATGTAGATCAGTCTTTTGTAATGAGTTGGAAGTTTAGACCGTTTGTCTAGTAAGTGCTGTAGTAGTCGGAATCTGCGTGCAGTTTCCTGTCTTTTCAATTTAAAAAATAATTTATATTTTTCAGATTTTTGAAGAAAAGCCGAAATAATATTTATTTTTTCGAACAAAATTGAAGTGTTGAACCTAAAATTCTTGTTTAGCATCTGCAACAACATAAAAGCAAAAAATAATAAAACTCTCTCATGCTATTCCTGGTTATTTATTTATTTTTTGTAATATGACTAAGGCCCATCCACAGCGATGGTAATGTTTGTCTGTACATACTCTTGAAAACATTTCCAATATTATTATATCAATACTTGAATATATTGGCTGATATCATAGCAATAGTTAACATAAAAAAAAAATTAATAAAGTGGAATTTAAAAGAATAAAAAAAATTCTACAACACTAAGTGACATTATTTGATGTAATAAATAAAGTATGTTGTATTGGGACATAATTGTTTTCTTTAGGTAACAAAATATTTCCGAAATGTGCGGGCTGTATTCGCTTAAATAAATATAAAGTTGCCAAATTATATCGTAATCCGGTGTTTATCAAATTCCTGCTGTCTGTCAGTATGTGTTTAATAGTTAGTGGTAACGTTACTATTGTTTCTAACAGTAAGTATTCCTGAGTTAGTCGAGTGTGTCCCATTAGTAGTCTGCACTACTTAAGTAAGTCAGTAAGTCAGTACTGCTTCGAACTTAAATTCCAAGTTAAAACCCTTAACGCTAAGACTGTTTGCATTTCCTGATGTTTTGATTTGATCGTTATTGGCCAATGAAAGAACTTAACATATTACTGATGGCTCGTGATTTTCAAATAGACGTGTTCCAAAGATATTATGGATGATAGGAATTTCTTTCTCTACTCTGATCCAAAAATTTTAGGGCTGTCAAAACGATATGCTCTACTGTATATCTCAAATACATTTTTTTTTTTTTTCAGATATGCTAATATTCAAGCGAAGCAGAGGTATGTTAATAATTATTTTTCTTATTCTCACATCGATTATACTGATATAAAGCATGTATATTTTGGAATGAGTACAGCCGCTGAGTTTGATAAAGCAATTAAAAAAAGTAATTAACTCAACCGATTAGTCAAATAGATAAAGAATTCGATGTATTCTGTTTTGATTACTTTTTAATCGATAGATTACTTTCACCGTCACAAAGGGTAAACATCCGGTAGTTAAAAAATAACGTAAATGGGAGAATTTTTATTTTATTATTTATTTAAAAGATAGCAAACTCTGAAATTCTGAATAATGATAAAACATTAATTGCATTGGCGCTATCTCATTAAATGATCATGTGAAAAATATTAAGTGCCACAACCAATTAAAGTAATTATTGATTATTTGTTTTTCGAATGATGGATGTTGCAATAAATTATTTTTTTAAATTTATCGCATTGACGTTGAATTTCAATAAATTATTCAGTGAGCTTAATATTAATTTTTACCATCCATCAATTTTTCATCTGGCGGGTGAAAATATGATTCAATAAAACACTAATAATACTGATTTGTACTTTCAATACCGAAAACCAGTCTAATACTGAAGTATCTCGTTACAAAGGATGGGATTTATATGTTTTCACATATTCGTTTATAAGACTTCTTTATACATGTTTATGTTTCCTAGGAACATTTTGTATTATTTTAAACCATTTTTATTCCGTATATTTCTCGGTTTATGCATATGTTGTAACTCTTTTTTTTTTTCAACTAAGTATTGATGCGTATTTTTCTTATCCATATATATTTTTTTAAATCCGAATGGAATAAATGTGTTTTAAATAATTGAAAATCTACTAAACATAGGCATAGATATAAATTGAACTAAGATTCCAATCTTAATTTTAATTCTTTTCTTGTGAGTCAAAAAGAAACGTGTTGTATTAAAGTAATAAATTTCTATGTAATTCTGAGCTAAACTGTTCTACTAATTCAATGATTTCTTTTAACATACAATTATATTTAAGTCCCAACAAAATACCTTTTCTATTTTTGTATTTTCTTTAAAAATTTTAATAGTGCCTAAGTTGATCGTGAGATTTTATTTCAAATCCCTATGACAATGTGTGCTATATTTTAGTGGTTAAATGAGAGTTCGTAGATGATGTAAATACGTTCATTTATATTGTTTGTGTTATGAGAAACCGATTTGAACAGCTCAGTGTTCTTTAATATTATATAATATAAAGAAAATAAAAGATATTGAAAAATAAGGAAGTATTCTTTAAACGTTTTTAAAATTTGTAGCATCATGTTAAAAGAATATCACAGGTCTCATCTCCCTAGGTTATGACACCCCCCCTTTAAAGTTTTACGAAATTTGACCCAATAGATTCTATGACTATTGTGATCTATGAAAAAAAAATTGTCTATCATTTATAGCTTTTGTGATTTTATTTTTTAAATTTTTTCATTTTATAATTTTTTTTTTGGTTTAGTTCTGTACCATCATCATCATTGCTGTCTGATTATAATAAATTGTTCTATCAATTATAATCGATAAAATAACCAAAGGAACCTCTATAGGTTGGCAATAAAATATGGCAAATCCTGCATACGCAAGCATGTGGATAAGTTATATGGGTAGGCAGGCTCAACTGACCTGAATTCGTGGCCAATCCGTTGTGTACAAGCTTTTGGTATAGATCAAAGAGAGCTTGTACTGCTTCTACACGTTTCTGTTCAGTTAGCCTTGTTTTAGAGCCGCAACCAAATTTGTGCTCTTCATAATTTAATTAATTAAAGAATTTCCCCAACCTTTGGATTAAATGGTTAACTCTAGCTTAAAAATTTGTGTTTTAAAATTTTATCGATTCGGTGGTAAATAACTGGTTTATTTCTTATTTAACGCATCTTTGATTTGCGGCAAGTAGCAAAGGTGAAGATCCAGGATTATTAGGACTGTATCAATATTCACCTTTCCTAAGCTCACACATGTGTGAACGCAATTTCCTTGACACACCTATATTCCGAAAACGAGTTGTCTGATTTAGCCTAAATTTGGAGGAAAGAAAGTTTTGATTAGTGTAAAATGAAGTAGTAGATCAATTATTTTTTCAAACAGCACGTGCACACGCGCAAAAGTAGTTCCCTTGACACAATTTCAAAATTTCAAGAACAAGTCTACATTTACTTTTTGTAACAAATGTGCAAACATATTTTCCTTGACTCAACTATGTTCCTAAAACGCATCTTCTGATTTCGTACAAATTTGGAGGAAATTTGATGATTAGGGCAAACGTGGTCCTAGAAAAATTTGATCGAAAGCTATTTGCTATTTTCGCTAATCAATAGTATAAGTATTTTTCAAAAACTGCTCATCAAATGATAAATCATTAACCATTAAGTATAGGTAATTATGTAACCAGTAGAATTTTGTAAAAAAAAAGAAGATATTTCTCATAAAAAAAAGGAAATATGCAGAAAATGATAATGAAGATGCTATACTTAGCAGACTTTTATATTATTAATTAATGCTTAATTATATGTGGGGAAAAAGTCGCAATGTGTAAGAGAAAATTACTTAATTTCTTCAATCAGCTTAAATTGACTTATTATATTTTATAGCATGATATTAAAGATGCTTTTAGACAAGGAGGAGGTAGGATTGGCAAGATATATAAATCTTTCGTCCCCTGTTTCCTAGATACCGTGGATAGATAAGTAATATATAATTAAGAAAAAGAAGACTCATTATATGATGTAGGACATTTGTATGTACGTAGGATGTAGGAAAACAAATTTACATTTTACGGTTGTAATTGACTTAAGTAATATATAAAAAAAAAAAATTTAAATCTCAAATTGTAATTAAACTGTATATTGTGAACCAACATTTCACCCCACTCTGCAGAGCTTCATCGGGTCTTACTTTATGGAAGTAAACACAAAAATAAAATATATACGTATTAAGTGCGGGTTTAAGTAATAATTGTATTATGAAAGAGTAAAACCCAGCTTATTATTGTTTAAATTTAGAAAATTAAGATTGAAAAGTGGATCACAGTTAGTTCTTCCTGCTGCTTTATTTTATTTTTATTTTTGGACCTTATGTAGATAAGATTTCCTTACCGTTATTCCTTTCAGCCTTCGGATGATTACATCATCACCTCAAGCAGCTTGGGGATTATGTGTTTTGTATTTTCTCGACACCCTAATTGGCAGACCTCACCTTACGCTCTTTGATAAATTACCTACTATTACTCCTCAGATTAAAATTTTTTATTACAACATGGTATTTTTATCACGCCAACAAGCTACGCGGTTGCACGAAGATAACTAACTTTTGTGGTAATAACAATTAAGATAATTATATGTTTATACTGAATTGGATAATTAATGAAATAGATAAAATTGCCTTATGAAACTCCATTAACTTGCTCATAAAAACAAGGTTGTTGGAGGGAAAGTGTTAGTTGAGTAATTCCTTTATTCTTTTAGTTATTTTATTTACATAAAACAACATAGGGAATTTGAAGAGTTTTTTGTACTGATGTATGGGGGAGTTGTACTGAATAGTCTTAGTACTTTTTTATTGTTTATAAAAAAATTAAATAATAATTTCAGTCCAAACTTTAGCTTTTGTTGTGTTATTTTGATGTGAATAGCTAAAAACCAAACATTTCCTAGAAAATCATGCCCGCTTCCTCTAATTCAGAGTTGTGTAGCCTTCTGAATTCTTCCGTTAATTAATCCTTTTTCGGTCCGAATATTTTACGTAATACTTTATTTTCGAAAAACTTAAAGCGCTGTTCATCCCTTAGTGAAAAAGGCCACGTCTCGGATTGGCATTCATAAAGATCAGTGGGATGGATAATAGTTTTGTAAATTCTATTTTTTAAGTTTTTGGAGAGAAGTTGAGAACTAAACAGTTTCGAAATTGAAAAATAATAAGCATTTGCCAACCTCGTTTTTATTTCCTTAACAATTTCGTTTTTTCTAGTCACCGTAGAACCTAAATACTTAAACATATCTAACTGTTTAAACGTATTTCCTATATCTATTTCACCGAAATCTTACTTTAAATGACATATTCTAGTGCTAAATTAAATAAAATAGGTGATAAAGAATCGCCTTGTTTTAAACCCAACCGGACCTCGAATTTATCATAATAATGATTACCGATTCGTACCTTATTGAACGTTTCGGTCATGCACATCCGTACGAGATTTACAAACTTTGGTATCCCTGTTCAATCAGAATATTATACAACTTCTGGCGGTCAATAGAATCGAAAGCCTTTTTGAAATCTATATGCAGCTGATGAACTATCCCGATGTATTCCAACTTTTTCTGTAATATTTGAAGTAATGAAAAAAATTTATCAATAGTTGATTTCGTCTAAAACCACACTGGTAATCTTCCATAATTTCTTCAGCGCAATCTGAAATTAATTATTTATAAAACTAAACAAATATTATATAAATCAAATCAGAATTAGTAGAGATGGAAATACATTTTTATGTGAGGGTATTGTGATCTATATCGCAAAAATGTCTACATAACTAAAAAATTTAATTCAGTGAGAGAGAAAGATGGTTAAATGCAAGTTGCCAATTTTCGAATTCGAGTTTTAGATTTAAATGCACGTTTTTGACTTGATTAAAATATCCGATTCTCACAATATGATCTGTGTGTGAATCGCCTAACTCAAAAGCTAAAAAACATGAAGCTGATTCAATCAAAGGCAGTATTCCACTGACATACATTCTCTAAAAAAGTTTTAACGATTTTAATTAAACTTATAAATCTTTAACACTAAATAGGCGTTATCCTCATTGGGACAGTCTTAAATGGTGAATTGTTAATTGGGTAGCTCTCATTCTTAGCAATAATAAACAATGGATAAATACAAAAAAAAAATAATGAATTGAATTCATAAATAATAAAGAATTTGACAAGTAATTAAAGAGAAAAGGAAAAGTATAGACATGAGTTCAAATTAGAAAAAGCCGAAAACGCCCGCTTTTTCCCAATCGCATTAACTAAGATCAGAAACCCTAAATTACTAAGTTTATAATGAATGTTGTGTGATGCGCGCAGCTCTCTAGATTTTTTAGAATAAACGTTGGTAATGATCTTTTATGGAAAACATTCGTTTTAAAAAAATTCAGGTTAAATAACACATTTTGTTTTAAAATTTATTTATTGATATTTACAACTGTACATAAATACATCAAGCAAATATCAGAAAATCATAACGGCATGGTACAAGCATGTAGAGAAACTACCCAATGGTAGCACTCTAAAAACATTTTTACAAAATAAGGTCTCGAGACCATCTTCTTTTCAGACGCCTCGGAGGATTTTCCG
>NW_027108469.1:519701-532203 GCF_000696795.3 Halyomorpha halys
AGTTTATAATGGAAGGAGTGATATCTGGTTCGGGCTAGACCGGATACAAATGGAACATTAAGGTCTTTATGTATGATTTTATATGTGGCAAAGTAGGGAGCATTTAGGATTTTACGAAGGATTTTGGATTGTAAAGATTGGATACGAGAGGAATTCAAAGGTTTAGTGGAGCCCCAAAGCTCAACGCCGTGCCTCCAGATTGGCCTTATAATTGTCATGTAAATCAGTCTTTTATAATGAATTGGAAGTTTAGACCATTTGACTAGTAAGTGCTGTAATAGTCAAAATTGACGTGCAGTTTCCTGTCTTTTCAGTCTTGTGTGAGGATTCTAGGTTAGTCGTTTGTCCAGATGTTGTCCAAGGTAGCGGAAAACTTAAAGAAGGTTAAGTTCAACTTGAAGATTTAAAAAATAAAAGTTTTAAATTCGACTTCTAGAAAACATTATTTAAAAAATTCCTAATTTACATGTAATGAAAAAAAATAATTCAAACAAGAATATAACAGTTTATTAAAATATAAATAGCTATAATGCAATCAGAAAAGACCAGGTGATCTCGGCTTTTCACGTTCCAATCGGACACCTCTATTTTAAGTAAACAAAATTAAAGATACTTTAGAGATTTTTAAAATCCTACAATTAAGCCCCGTCAGGTTATTTCAATGAGGATAGACCTGAAATTCAAAACCATATAATTATACATTAACATTGTGATTTTGATCAAAATTGTTAGCTTTGTTTAAAAAAAAAAAAATAAAAAACGTGAGAAATCTATTCTATACAGCAGGGTTGGCCAACTTTTCTGTATATTATATCTACTTTTTATCTTAAAAGTGTGTCGCTATCGACTTGCCATAGGCGTAATGTAAGGGAAAGGAAGGGGTGTGAAACTCATACATACTATGTCTCAGTATAATGTACAATTAACAACAACAGTAAAAAAAGTAATTAAGTCCTCATTCTTCATTGAAGTGATAAGTTTTCGATTTTTTCGATTTACTACTCATTTTCATGGATATACTAGAATGAAAAAGGATATGACAATTAAAGGAATAAATTTTGAATTAAATATTTTCCTCGAAAATTAAAAACTCTTGAACTGCGGTAATTGTATCCGTTACATTGAAAGAAATAGTAACAATACTGCATCCTACGATCGGGGACTGCAATACAAGTATATTAAAATTTACATAAAGTATGTTAAAGTTACAATATATTACGGTTTACAATGCTAACTTCTTAATGTAAATAGAATTATTGTTATTCCTAATAGATTTGTAATACTGTCCCTAACTTTTCAGTGCAATGACCGCAGTTTAGAGATCTGTAACGGAGAATGTTCACTTATCAAGTAAATAGATAGGTATGAAAAGAAATTTAATTTAAAACAAAGGAAAAGGATTTTCTGGAAGATTATTGATTGACCGTGTGTATAGATGAATGAAATATGGTCATTTTTCATTTTTTCATCAGGATTTTCATTTTAAACAGAAGAAAAACTGAAACTCAACGTGTTCACCGAGGATAATTAATATTGATTCATAATAATACTGTTAACATATAAGAAAACATATGACAATACCAAATATTCAAGCTAACTGACTATGTTCTTCGATGAGTCGAATCGTAATTGTTACGTACACGCGTTGCGTCCGGTAACAAGCGTGACACAGAAGTCAAAATGTATTGTTCTGGATGGGCTGAGATCACAGTGTCTAGGAATTCTCAGAATTTCCAGAATGCATTAAACTATTGCTTGTAAGTTTTGTCAACTACAAGCGCTTCAAAGTCCATTGTACACGGAATTCAACCCCTGATAAAGCTAGCGATCAATGATCGACAGAAATTGGCCTCGCGATCTACTTGTTGGATATCATATCCTCAACTTATGTAGTAATTTCAGTTTAGTACGACTTTTTATTTCTGAGTTTTGCAAGACTAGTCTTTTTTTTTTTTTTTGAAAATAGAGTATTTTAAAACATGTATTTTCGTCGAAAACTCAAATTCGAAATTTTGCATGATCGCAATACTTATATATATATATATATATATACCACGTATAGTTACGTGAATGTAAGAATATATAGGTAAGTTTATGGATTAAATATTGTATTGTTAATCTTATAAAAGTTTGAGTCTAAAATCTAGTCCCATCCCATATCTACCCTCATTTATGATAAATAGATACGAGATGAGGGATCAAATTGAGGCGTGGCTGGTACGATTGGCACGTAGCTACTTCTTGGGGGGCTAATGATATTAAAAATGTATCTAATTTTTGCTTGGATTAGAGATATCAATTTAATATAATTAAGCCACGATTAATTATACAGTATCTAATCTAATTATGCTACCTTCTATATCTTTAAACCAGGATATTGATTTTCTGAAGTAAATGTTTTAAAAAATCATGGGGCGGAGGGGGAGAGTGGAAGACCTTAAGACAGCTCCTGGCCGAATTCCTTCAACAGCTCCCCTTTAAACGCCTCCCCATTATACAGAAGATAAAGGCTGAAAGGAATAGTAGATGAGTGGGGATAACTGCTGATTGGCACGGTTCCAAAACAGGAGTATACATTCCTTCAAAGATCCACTGTGATTGGTTCTATCAACTACAGGCGACCTCTACGTCAACACTATTTAACCCCCGTACTTGATCCTGGCTCCGCCTCTATTGTGGCGCTCCGGGGAACACAGGCGCCACCATTTAGAAGAATCACTATTAACACTATAATGAATGTCTGGCTCAGAAATACAAGACAACAAGGTCTCTGAGAATGTAAGAAAAGTCTAGTGGAGGTAATATTCTTATCGCACTGGGTCAGGTTCGGAGAAGCTTATCGGAAGATAGTGCTTTGTAGAAGAAAATCCCACGCAGAGCGCGCACAATGGAACTCCACCTACTACTTAGTGAAAATTAATCATCACTCGTTTCAGTAAAAATATTTTTATATTATTTACTCCGATAATACTTTCCCATACTAATTTTCCAAATGAGTCAATCCATCGACATATGGATTAGTTCCAATTTCAACAGTTCAGAAAATTACTTTTTATAATGTTTATCGTTGCAAAATTTTAATATTTCTCTATTAAAAAAGTATGACAAAAATATGGCAACTTATTAAAATTAGCATTCTGCTCTTTTTTATTTATTTATTTATTGACATTTACACAACTGTACATAAAATACAAGAAGTAAATTTGAAGTAAAATTACAATGGTATGATACAGGCAAGTAGAGAAACTACCCACTGGTTGCACTCTAAAAACATTTTCACAATATAAGGTCTCGAGGCCATCTTCTTTTCTGGCGCCTCGGAGGATTTCCAGGAATGCTTCTTACCACTTATTTAATGGTAAATAAAAACATTTTTTTAGGATCATTATTGAAAATAATAAGTATAATTTTAATTAAAAAAATTAAAATCGAAGCGGAGTTATAATTTAGATAGAAAGCGATGTACTTTTAAAAATTCAAACACTAATGTAATTTTAGCTTCCTCATCTGTGAGAGCTTCTGATAAATTTGGGGTCAGTCCTATCCTATTTATTGTTGGCAAATAGCGAGTACATTCTTCAAAAATATGTCTAATCGTGAGAATGGACTGACAATATTTGCACGTTGGAGGTGGTAGTTTTCTGATCAGGTGAGATTGTGTGAGGGGAGTATTACCTATTCTCAAGCGGGTTAGAGCAACTTCCTCTCTGCGGCTGTTGCGGCAGGATGTTGACCATGGTTTTACTGATCGTTTTATTTCTTTTAATTTACTCGGAGAACTTTCATCCCACTTGGCCTGCCATCTTTCTAATATTTGTAATTTAAGGGGTGTACTGAGTTCTTATGATCTGTTTGTTTATTGTTTTGTGTTACAAAATTATCGGTTGTAACTATCATACAACAAACAAGCTACTAAAGGTTAGACAGGGATTATTTATTGGGTCTAGTACTTGATATACACAAGTGTTCTAGACAGGTACTGCTCAGTAAAAGAAACAAGTCACCACGGAGACAGCGTCTGGTGAATCCCATCAAACCTTAAACCGTTTGGCTGTGCCCAAACCGGTAATCAAGCGTGATTTAATGACATTCTGATTGAAGCTAAAGGGGATAATTAGTGGTGCTCTGAGTCTTAAAATTATTACCTCCATCCAGATGTTCCATCCATAGAACCACTGTACTGTTAACACATTTTAAATACTTCCTAAGTATATATCGTTGCTATGTTTGAATAGTAGCACATTTTACTTAATGGTAATTTTACATTTAACATATAAACACTTTAAATTTACATTTCTTCTATATTGACTTTGTCAAACTTTATTCTGTTCCGGTTTTAGAAAAACACCTTTGAATTAATCAAGTTATATTTTCGTTTTAGATCATACAATATTTAATGAAACATAGAAAAAAAACACATACATTACCATTTAAAAACAAAAAAATGCAATGAAAAAAGTGAAAAAGATTTTAAACAATCAGCGAAAAAAAAAAAATAAAACTCTAAACATGATTTTTTGTAATACTACGAATTGGTCTTTGGAACTGGTTAAGCAAAAATCCGTATTAAATAAGTTTTAATTGCATTCAGGTTTGAGTTGTAAACATATAAAAATGATTACAATGATTTTTTTTCATTATGTTAAAACAGGAGATTTAAAAATATGTCTGAAAAAATATTTAAAAAAAAAAAACTTCAAAATTATTTTCGTAGACAAAAAAAAATCTACCTAAAGACAGAATAGCTAAATTGGCAGCCATTAAGTTATAATTATCAGGACCATTACTTTCACTAAATGATAGAAGAAGGAAAAATAACATGTGTATATATTTTGAATTATCATTATCGTGGCTTGTTATAGCTAATATTTTGTTTGTAATTAATTAAAATAAATTCTTGTTATCCTTATGGAAAGTGAGCTTGAAATTAACAACTGGATAGTAATTATCTACTAAATGATATTCTTAAGTTCATTTTACCATTATTAGGGTCCTTTATGACACATTATTGAAAAGGGGTGCATACATTTCAAATTAACACTTATCAATTTATTTTGAGTTCTAGTTCCCCTTGATATTGATTTTTGCCAATAATTAACCTAAGGGAATTCAAAATCAATTTTATTTTGGGAGATGAGTATTCGTTAAAATATCCTTGTTACCGACTTAATTGTATTCCAGAGGACATTAAAAAATCTGCAGAGCTCAAAGATTTTACTCCAGAATACACGTTTAAATTTACCTTTCCAATCTGAAATGGTCATTTTATAAAACATTACGCCAGTATTTTATGGCATCCCTTGCCACAACCACTTTTACAAATCGTCCAAATTTCTGAAACCAGTCCTTTGCATAATCAAACGGAAATTTTTAGAGCAATTAAAATCCTTTTTTGCCGATTTTTTTTTTTTTTTGTTTAAGGTTCTGGTAAGATCTTTCAATAAACACATTTAAAAACAAAAAAATATATATTTTATGGAAATACATTAAAAATGAACTACATATATACAAAATCAAAAAAAGAAAAATGTTTAGAATAAATTTTGAATTTTTAAAAAAAATAGATAGATGTCAAATTTATTTTTACCATACTTAAAAACCCTTAAAAATGAATTTTCGTATGCCAAGCCAATTAGTAAAAACTATTTCAACAGTTTGGATTCGAAAATAATTTTATTTACTCAAAATCTTCGCTTTCCTGAAGTGGAATTTTCATTTATTTTTTTTAATATCTTAACATCTTTATTGAAATTTACAACTGTATATTACATAATACATTCAGTAAATTTGATGTTAGTTAAAATAGAGTGTTTTGGCGTTTAGAGAAACTAGTTATTAGTAACAATCTAATGACATTTTACATTAGCAGGTCTCGTGGCCATCTTCTTTCCAGGCACCTCGGAGAATTGTCAGGAATGGAAGAGGATGCAAGGTTAGACACTAGGGGATTTGATTGGTTAGGTAGTTTATAATGGAAGGAGTGATATCTGGTTCGGGCTAGATCGGTTTCATAGGGAACATTACGGTCTTTATGTATGATTTTATTTGTGACAAAGTAAGGAGGATTGAGGATTTTACGAAGGATTTTGGATTGTAAGGATTGAATGCGAGAGAAATTCGAAGGTTCAGTGGAGCCCCAAAGCTCAACTCTGTCTAGATTGTCCTTATTACATTCATGCAGATCAGTCTTTTGTAATGAGTTGGAAGTTTAGACCGTTTGTCTAGTAAGTGCTGTAATAGTCGAAATCGACGTGCAGTTTCCTGTCTGTTCAGTCTTGTGTGAGGATTCTGGATTAATCGTTTGACCAGGTGTAGTCCAAGGTAGCGGATCTGTTCGACAGGGGTAAGAGTAACATTATTAAATGAAACTGTAGGGCAGTCGGTAGGTTTACGACGAAAGGTAAAGGTGATTTAATGAGATTTGTTGGAATTTATCTTAACCCTCCAATTACGACACCATTCTTCGAGGGATGTGATATGGGGAATTTTCAGTTTAAAATCATGAAATTCAGTTTCATCAACATGAAAGAAGTATTGTTGGATATGGATAAAATCTTGAGGGATTATGAGTGTATTTGAACGGTGGTCATCGTAGAACGGACAATGATAAAATTTTATATTCTTTATTTCAATGAAACCTCGTATTCAAGGGCCCTAATTTTTTTTTAGCCGGTACGGTATGTAGTATATACGGTGTTCTGTTTATGCGGAAGGTTCAAAACACACGGCTAATTAGTAACGCCAGCGAAAGATAACAAAAGACACTAGCGAGCTTTGGCCAGAGGCAGTATTCTTTCCATAACTCCTATTCAGTAAAGAAAACCTAAGTACATAAGTAAAGATACTTCCGAAGAGCCCTCTGGTAGCCAAGGAAAGGGTTGATGGATGGACACAGAGGAAAAGAAAAAGGAAGCATGAGAGTATGAGTAATTTACTTTCTTTCTATATCTGATTCGCACCATCGCCATTCATCATCGTCATCAATCTGCAGTTTTCATAGCCCCCAATTAAAATTCATTAACCATAAATATTCTGTTTCGGCCACACTTCATACTTGTGGTTACAATAGATTTAGTATTTAATATTCACACTCTTTTTTGTTCATCCAACCTCTATAAATAAATTTTCTTCCTGTCGCCTTATGCCTTATTTCATTCAATTAATTTCATACAATCCACAACAATATCCAACCAGCCAATTAAAGGTGAAGTAACGGCTTAGGTGGAAGACGCACTTCATACATACGGTATAAATGAAACAAACATTATAAAACCTCAAATAAATTTGACGAACATTTCACTCCACTCAAAGATAAAATTGAGACAATCCAATTCAAATTTAATTTATAAAATGAATTGTTTGCGCAGTCCAAATTTCTATATCGCTATAAGAACCCAAAACCTTAAAAATAGGACTACCAACATCGAAATTCCAGCATCGAATAAAGAAATAGAAATGAAGGATGAACAGAAGCAAAAACTGCCCTAGAAAAACATTTCCTTGAATTTAAACATAAATTTGAATTTGACAATCCTTATATTTTACATAATCTAAAGGTCAGAACAAAAATTAAAATACCTGGAGGCACCATGCATTTCAGAAAATTTAAATAGTGTTGTAACTTTTAAAAAATTCCAAGGACCTCAATAATTTATTTTCTAAAACAAATAGATATTTTAAATAAATAATTATATGATTTTAGGTTGGAATTTATTATTTGCCGACGTAGTATTCATCGAATAATGAAACATTTTAGAAATCCTAGTTTAAATTCTAATGATTTATTGAAAATAATTTATAGTAAAAATGCTTTTATTTATTTTTTGAATTTTAAAGTTTTAGAGAATTTTTTACTTTTTTGTAATTTTAGTGTAGTTAAAATATTTGAGTGTTGGCAACCTCTATTCTCCTGGAAAAGGTACTAGTTTAGTTACCATGACGAAGTATATGGAGTTGACCACCCATTATGTTTTAGTAATTTTTTGGTTTTTATTTGTTATATCTTCGTTTCTGAGTGGTAAGTCTTTTTACTATATGATGTGCGTTTTTTTTTGTTTTTTTTTAGTTTTATTGTAATGCCCTGTTTGAGGCAACATGGCCGTTTTGTGTACTTATTTTGTATATTTAATTCTCATAATTTGTCTCCTTCGGTATTCTGTTTTTTTCACAAAAAAAAAAAAATCAAATAATATATAAAAACCTTATTAAAAAATTGACTAAATTATATAAAATGTATTTTTTTTTTTTACTATGCTTTACATGATATTTTTAATGGGGGAAAAAATCGTGTAAGATCTGGAATCATGTTTTAGATGTGAAGAAACCAGAAAATTTTAATCCAATTTTATGAATTATGGTACCTTTTGAGATTTATTTCTCATTAAATTTTTAAATAATTGGCTGTTTAATGCTCAAACGGTTTGTCAAAAGTTCACTCACACGCCAGGGAAAGTGTTCTTTGACTTTCATTCCGAGACCTATATGCATATGTATTTTGAAAGATGAGCGATGTGGATTTCTAGGACAAGTGGTAGCAATAAAACTCTCCACTTTGCATATATCAGGCCATCATTAGGCTTAAAAAGTTTCCTATGTGATTTTATTTCCATTTTAATAGCCTATTTCAATAACAAAAATAAATAAGTTCGTTTTATGATAATTCAATGCTATAAAATACTTGCGACTAATGTATGCAAGAATTATCACTCCAATGCTTTTAATTAACACTTGAAATTGACTTTATCAATGTGTGATTTTTTTTTATATCTTAATACCAATTAATTCGAATCACTCCAGGAATATTTGTGTTGGAAAACAGCAAAAAAAAAATTTAAGTTTTCAAGAGCTATCTGGATATACGAAGCTGAGTATTGCCGCTCCACAAACCATAGAATCCCTCACGTATCCAGTCCTTACAATCCAAATTCCCTTGTAAAATCCTTAAAGCTCCTTACTTTGTAGGAAATCTAGTCATCCACCAGGACCTCAATTTTCCATATGTTGCCGATTTGGATAGAACCAGATACCAATCCTTTCATGATAAACTTTCCAACCACCCAAACCCACTTGTTTCTAGCCTGGGTTCTCCTTCAATTTGAAAAGAAGATGGCTCTGAGATCTCCTTCTCTAGCAATGTCATTGAGTTCTATCAACAGGTAGATTCTCCACATTTGTATCGTGTCATTTTATATCTAATTGCAAATTTACTAGTTTTATATAATTTTATATAAATAAATAATTTTAAAAAATAGTGTTTTCCGATATAACTTGACTTTATTATTACAATATTATAGCTTCATCGACGTAGCTTTATTTATTTATATAGATTCCTTGTCTCCACCAAACAGTACCAAATCATCAGCATACTCCACGTATATTTTACCACCTAGTTAAACCCTTTTTGGTTTGAATCATCTTTCTAATAAAATATTCTAACGCTAAATTAAATAAGATTAGTAAAAAAAACCCTTCTTTTGAACCCGAATAAACTTCACATGTTTCAGAATAATTATTAACGATCCGAACAATGTTAAACATTTTATCATGAATGTCAGTACTGCATTTAATTTGGTTGGTAATACCTGTTTAATCATAATATTATAAAGCATTTGGTGATCAATAGAGTCGTAGGCGTTTTTGAAATCTATGTAGAGCTGGTGAACATCGTTGTTCTGTAATATTTGCACGAATTGGAAATTGATCAATATTCGCAAGATTTCGCCTAAAACCCTATTGTAATCTGCAATAATTTCCTCAGTGTGTTCCGCGATTCCACTAGTTAAGGTTAACGTAAATATTTTATAACACGTAGCCAGAAAAGTAATATATAAAAAAAATTAATTAATATATACAAAATTAAGATCAATCATTTCATTAATTAATAATACGAATATTGTCAATAATTGTAGTGTTGATGATGTCCCACTCCGATTTCCATGTATTTCAAATTTTGGAATGATTTATTCAAGGACTTAATTAATTATTGAGGAAGCTATTTATAAAAATATTTATTATCTAAGCTAAGTTCGCGATCATATATAGATTTTGTATAACTTTTATGCTATAATAAAGTATTGGATTATCTTTTCCAATTTATTTTTTTTTATTTGGCTTTAAATGTCCTTATGTTCTTCAACTTAGTTTAGGAAAGACGGATAATCCTACTAATCTAGAATGGGTAATTATGGATCTATTCTGCGGGTCAGCCACGAAATAAAATTCAACTTGTCCAGCCTGGATGCTAAGTTGGTGGCTTAACATGTTCGCCCATCCATGGCCTGAATTTCTTCTATATTAATGTCTATTATTGCGCAATCGGAGAAGCTGTAAATGAAAGTATTGATTTTTAGATCGCGCTCTTGCGTATCGATTTCTTTTAATTTACTCGGAGAACTTTCATCCCACTTGGCCTGCCATCTTTCTAATATTTGTAATTTAAGGGGTGTACTGAGTTCTTATGATCTGTTTGTTTATTGTTTTGTGTTACAAAATTATCGGTTGTAACTATCATACAACAAACAAGCTACTAAAGGTTAGACAGGGATTATTTATTGGGTCTAGTACTTGATATACACAAGTGTTCTAGACAGGTACTGCTCAGTAAAAGAAACAAGTCACCACGGAGACAGCGTCTGGTGAATCCCATCAAACCTTAAACCGTTTGGCTGTGCCCAAACCGGTAATCAAGCGTGATTTAATGACATTCTGATTGAAGCTAAAGGGGATAATTAGTGGTGCTCTGAGTCTTAAAATTATTACCTCCATCCAGATGTTCCATCCATAGAACCACTGTACTGTTAACACATTTTAAATACTTCCTAAGTATATATCGTTGCTATGTTTGAATAGTAGCACATTTTACTTAATGGTAATTTTACATTTAACATATAAACACTTTAAATTTACATTTCTTCTATATTGACTTTGTCAAACTTTATTCTGTTCCGGTTTTAGAAAAACACCTTTGAATTAATCAAGTTATATTTTCGTTTTAGATCATACAATATTTAATGAAACATAGAAAAAAAACACATACATTACCATTTAAAAACAAAAAAATGCAATGAAAAAAGTGAAAAAGATTTTAAACAATCAGCGAAAAAAAAAAAATAAAACTCTAAACATGATTTTTTGTAATACTACGAATTGGTCTTTGGAACTGGTTAAGCAAAAATCCGTATTAAATAAGTTTTAATTGCATTCAGGTTTGAGTTGTAAACATATAAAAATGATTACAATGATTTTTTTTCATTATGTTAAAACAGGAGATTTAAAAATATGTCTGAAAAAATATTTAAAAAAAAAAAACTTCAAAATTATTTTCGTAGACAAAAAAAAATCTACCTAAAGACAGAATAGCTAAATTGGCAGCCATTAAGTTATAATTATCAGGACCATTACTTTCACTAAATGATAGAAGAAGGAAAAATAACATGTGTATATATTTTGAATTATCATTATCGTGGCTTGTTATAGCTAATATTTTGTTTGTAATTAATTAAAATAAATTCTTGTTATCCTTATGGAAAGTGAGCTTGAAATTAACAACTGGATAGTAATTATCTACTAAATGATATTCTTAAGTTCATTTTACCATTATTAGGGTCCTTTATGACACATTATTGAAAAGGGGTGCATACATTTCAAATTAACACTTATCAATTTATTTTGAGTTCTAGTTCCCCTTGATATTGATTTTTGCCAATAATTAACCTAAGGGAATTCAAAATCAATTTTATTTTGGGAGATGAGTATTCGTTAAAATATCCTTGTTACCGACTTAATTGTATTCCAGAGGACATTAAAAAATCTGCAGAGCTCAAAGATTTTACTCCAGAATACACGTTTAAATTTACCTTTCCAATCTGAAATGGTCATTTTATAAAACATTACGCCAGTATTTTATGGCATCCCTTGCCACAACCACTTTTACAAATCGTCCAAATTTCTGAAACCAGTCCTTTGCATAATCAAACGGAAATTTTTAGAGCAATTAAAATCCTTTTTTGCCGATTTTTTTTTTTTTTTGTTTAAGGTTCTGGTAAGATCTTTCAATAAACACATTTAAAAACAAAAAAATATATATTTTATGGAAATACATTAAAAATGAACTACATATATACAAAATCAAAAAAAGAAAAATGTTTAGAATAAATTTTGAATTTTTAAAAAAAATAGATAGATGTCAAATTTATTTTTACCATACTTAAAAACCCTTAAAAATGAATTTTCGTATGCCAAGCCAATTAGTAAAAACTATTTCAACAGTTTGGATTCGAAAATAATTTTATTTACTCAAAATCTTCGCTTTCCTGAAGTGGAATTTTCATTTATTTTTTTTAATATCTTAACATCTTTATTGAAATTTACAACTGTATATTACATAATACATTCAGTAAATTTGATGTTAGTTAAAATAGAGTGTTTTGGCGTTTAGAGAAACTAGTTATTAGTAACAATCTAATGACATTTTACATTAGCAGGTCTCGTGGCCATCTTCTTT
>NW_027108469.1:532748-534934 GCF_000696795.3 Halyomorpha halys
CAGCTTTCTACCGTTCTTTAAATATGTTTAATTTTTCTAATGTTTCATTCTACTAAATGTCTCTCTTTTTTTAAGTTAAAGTACAAAAGAATATATATAGCCATTTCAAAGATAGTAAAAAATATATACAAACATGATACTCAATGTGGCCATCTACACATGCAATATATTAATATGAAATAACATGTATATAAAAATTAAAATATAAGAAGTAAATATATTAAGTTAAAAGTTGAAAGTAATAAATAAATATATTAAGCTAAAAGAAAAAGTAATCAAAAAGTAAAATCAATTGAGTAGGGCTTATAATATGTTGATTAACCCGCTAAGTCTAATTTTAGGAATCTTAGAGGAACCAAAAAAAGACTGAAGAATTTGATTTCTTTTTATGTAAATTTGTTATTGATAAATGGGTTTGATTAGGAGCAAATATTAAGAGGTCTTAATGTCATGCGATTTCAATTTTAGAGTTCTTTTAAATCTGACATTTAGTGTTGGGCTTAATGGGTCTTAGCGTCACGATCGGATCAAGCTAATTGAAAAACCCCGACAGATATCTTCATAAACATTCTTTCTTTTTCAAAGATGTAGACGAGTATTGTAAAAGAAAAAGGAAGGGGGGAAAAATATGATTGTTATATCATGTGAATTTATATATGTTGAGTCAAATATATAAATTTTGATATATGTTTACAAGTCTATGTTTAGAACGAATCGTGAGGGATTGTAAACCATTCTTATAATGCCATCCCGGCAAACAATTTTATTTTCCCGGCATT
The DNA here is from genome assembly GCF_000696795.3 of Halyomorpha halys. Classification (NCBI taxonomy): domain Eukaryota; kingdom Metazoa; phylum Arthropoda; class Insecta; order Hemiptera; family Pentatomidae; genus Halyomorpha; species Halyomorpha halys. The sequence goes on from NW_027108469.1 coordinate 533,528, forward strand.
ATTTTTTTATTTTTTGGACTTACCAATTTGTATTTTATCTTATGTCAAGTTTATGAAATAAAATTGTTAAATTGATTAAATAAATAAATAAAATAAAATATTTGTATATAGAGTCTAAATACAAATATTTTATTTTTGTAACTTATGTCATAAACTTGACATAAGTTAAAATACAAATTGGTAAGTCCAAAAAATAAAAAAAATAATTAATAACTTAAATAAAAAATAACATAGAATAATAATATTTAGTAATTGGAAATTTTCTTCACCTCAACCTATTAAAAAATTAAAAATACTCTGATATTAAATCAGATACCTACCTAGATCTAAAAGGGTTTTTCACGTTTTTAGTAAAACTGGGCAATTTTTTTGATTTTATTAAAACAAATCCTTTAAGTAAGAGATATAACCTTAAAAAAAAAATCATAAAAAAGTGGATTTACCGGATTTTGATATATAACAGGTCTCATGAATAAGCAGTTACAATTTGTTATTTATTTTTTCTAACTGAAAATTATCCAGTTAATTCCTGTAATTAAGGAATTTGAAATATCAAGTGTCGATTTGACATAATAATTTCATATTTTGTTGTTTTTTTTGTTCTAAACTGTATTCTTACTATAACATTGCTAAAACTGAATTAAATTACATATACGTTTTTTTCGATACTTATTTAATTTTTTTAAACATTCATTGAATTATTAATATTTTTTCTTAATTTTCACTAATTAATTTTAAGATTCATCTCCTTCTTACGAATGTTAATATTGGCATATCAATTTTACATCTGTATTCATAACCAATTTTTCATATCCAGTTAAAAAACAAAAACAAACAGCAGTTGGCATGATAGTAATCAAACGTAAAGTACAACTATAATGATCAAAGCTTGTAACTTCAGCCTTGGCATTATCCCAATGCAAACTTGTTATTAATGCTGAATACATCTCCGGCTTATCCAATCCAATCCCAAAACTAATGTTCCTTCTTACCCTATACTATAATTGTAGAATATAAATTGATAAAAATAAGATAAAAACAAAAATAATAAATAGACCAAACCAGTTGTCCCTCTAGGTATATATAAATATAAATTCACATTCCTATAAGAAGTACTCGTTGACTGAGATTTGAAAATACCTTAAATATAGGCTAGATAGAAATACCTTAAAAAACTTCAATATAGATAAAATCTGATGCGATGTGCGCATAATGCAACTTTTAATTACATTTTACTTTGATTGGGAATTAATCCTCCCTAGTTTAAAAAAAAAAAATTTGTTTTATTCACTTTTAATATATATATTAAAAGTGTGTATATATATAATTTTTATTTTTTTGTATGAAAGTGTACGATTATCACTATTATCCATTGCCCAAATTTGTAATACCATATTTCCGGTAAAT
>NW_027108469.1:535439-536737 GCF_000696795.3 Halyomorpha halys
TTTATGAATAATAATTTATAAAAGAAATAATATATCTAGAAAATGTTTTTAAAAAAATTAAATTTATCACACAACAATATATTGGGTAAACCTACCTTAAACTATATTGTACCATATCTTTTTAATCGCTTACTAGAACAACTAATAAATAAATCAACCATACAAAAAAAAAAAATAAAATAAAATAAAACTAAAATGAATTTTTAACAAATAAATTACTGTGATAAAGAATTTTAATTTTAATGTGAAAATTGACTAATTAGAAAAACTGTTTAATTGACCTGGCCTGAATAGCCTGCATGAAGTTGTGTTTTCAAATTATTTAGTTCAAAAATTTTACCAATATTGTCTCTGAGAATGGCCGAATTGGCTGAAACGTCGGACTTGTAAAGAAAATAAATTGTTTTGAGACTATAATGGATAAAATTTAAATTATTTAAAAAAGCAATGTTTAACTGGGTACTGTCTTACTTCTATGATTCCCAATTACTGATTTTAATTCACCAAATGACCATATCTGCCTATATTTTTTTTTATCTACACATAATTTATTTATTATATTACAATTAGAATTAGCAATACATGTGTGTGCTTAGCAATATTATAAGATCCTTATTTTTATGATGTTCTGTATCTTGTTTTATTCTCATTATTATATTAATTCACTGATTGTAAATTGTAAATTTCAAAATCCTTTCAGTTATTTTTATTTTAGTAGATGTTAATTAAATTATCAGTTCTATCATTTGAGAAAAATTTATATTGTACTTATCTGGCTTAAAAATCGTATAACCTCCACAATGCCTTAGTAGTCAAAGCTGAAATGTTTATATTTTAGTTATATCTATCATTTTTATGTTATTTTGGCACCAACCGATAGATGTCATCTAGTCGGACCATATTAGATTCATTTTTTTAATGAATAAAATAAAACAAAATTATAATTTTTATACTTTAAAAGTAATTAAAAAATATATAACAGATTATTGAAATTTACATTTTATTCACTAAACCATCTAATTCCTCTCGAATCCAGTCCTTACCGTCCAAAATCCTTCGTAAAACCCTTAATGCTCCTTACTTTGTCACAAATCAAATCACCCATCGGGATGAAAGCTCTCCCAGTAAATTAAAAGAAATAAAACGATCAGTAAAACCATGGTCGACATCCTACCGCTACAGCCGCAGTGAGGAGGTTGCTCTGTCCCGCTTGAGAATAGGTCTCATACTCTCCTCTCGCACTCTCACCTGATCAGAAAACTGCCACCTCCAACGTCCAAATATTGTCAGTCCATTCT
>NW_027108469.1:537295-566315 GCF_000696795.3 Halyomorpha halys
TATCATGTCATAATATCACTTACAGCAAATTTACTTGATATGTATATATGTATACAGTTGTAAATAACAATAAATAAATTATTAAAAAAAAACAAAAAACATTTTATTCAAATTCATATTTTGTTTAAACACACACACAGACGCTGACTAGTATGCGTGACTTTTTATTTGGACCAAATATCAATGATACTCAAAATGTACATTTCTGTCAAAAACTCAAATTTTGCACCATCGCAATACACCCCATATTTCTATGTATAGGTAAGCAAAAAGCAGAAAGAAATTACTCAAAATACTAAGATAGGTAGAAGATAACCCATGTTGCCTAATAATTCTTTAAAATCACTGAGTGGCCACCCAGGCCGTATATATTAAATGAACTTTGATTTATTTAACCATTTGATTTTTAATTATAATATGATTTTTATTAATTAGTACTATAATTGGATGCTATTTGACATTGCATCCGAAATTTATTGAGCTGAAGTATGTAGGGAGTGATCCGACTACTGCTTAAGTCAACTTCTTCTCATTAATCTGAATTTCACACATATCTTATTTGAATAATGAACACGTCCCGCCGACACACATGTTTAGATTGGATTTAAATCTGCTTTTACTGGTGCAAAAAAAAAAAGAAGGAAAAAATGTCGCGGCTTCTAAATGTGAATTAATTTTTAATAAGCATTCAATACCTAAATGGGATACCTATTCCCATTTAGGGATTGAATGCTTATTCAATTATATTTCGAATTTTAGATAATGCCGTTAATAATTCAAGAATTCCATAATTTCAAGAACAGAATTTATTAGAAAGGGAGAAATAACTGGAAGTGAATGCATTTAATTAGATGCTTTGGCAATTTAAAAAAAAAAAAAAAAAAAAAATGGTCTGTGTTGAAAACCTATTTTAGATAATTAGTTTGTTATAAGCAAATTTTTTTTTGTAGGTTGGTATCTAGTTGATATCTATATCGATTTTATTTTATTCCATCTACTTTTACATACAAACGAGCAAAAGATATTCCACGACCTACATTTCGAAACCGATTCGTCAGATCTAACCTGTATTTATAGTAAAGTTTAGGAATAGTGTACACATTCTAGTGAATTCCGTCCTCTACTTTAACATACGACTGCGCAAATATATTTTTCTTTATATACCTATATTTTCAAAACGGCTTCTACGATTTAGCTCAAAATTGTTGATTAGTGTTGGTATGGTCTAGTTTATATTTTATGAATTTCAATCAATACTTAGGGTTACCCATGGAAAAATGCAGTTTCCTGGTTTCGAATGATAAAGACGGTCCTGTATGATCCTTGGATTTAACCTTAAAACTCATTAAAATTAACTCTAAAGTACAGACTTTCAAGAAACGAGAAACTTCATAAAATACAACCCTGACACAGAAAAGGGATATACTTGTACTCCAAGAGCCATTATTTAAATATTGTACGTCGTAACTAATAATCACTTAACCCTTCAGATGATCTTTTTAAAAAATTCAATTTTTTAAAAGATTTTATGTTACGCCTGAAAATATTGAGTTTGACTTTGTCATGGTTTTACTTCTTAGCCGAAAATATATGATACATAGCATTGCTATCATTAAAGCAAGCTACTGATTTATGTTATTTTATGAAATATCAATTTTTATAACATTTTAAATTTTTAATACTTCTTAAACAAAATTAACCTAAAGCATCAACTCCAATGTGATTCTACATAAACTGAATCAAACAATAATTTTAATAATGGGGTGTTGATAGTTGATTACTGATTGGAAAAGATGGTCGGGGGTTGGTGTGGTCTGCAAATAACAAATAGTTTTTAACTATTTAATACCTGTTTAACCTATTGCTTTGAACAGTCCTGCAAAGTGGAGCGAAACGTCAGACATTGAATAGTTAAAAAATATTATTAATTATTTTTTGACCGCAACCATGACCATCTTCGAGGTGATTTATTTCATTCTGTCTATATGATGTTTGTTGATTCGTTTGACGTTATTTTTGACCTGTAAATATGTTAAACTGTTATTGTTAATAGTAAAGTATCCATATAACGAATAACCTTATTAAAAAGTCTATGGAATCAAAATGGACACATACCAGTCCGAATAATCTATCCAAAATTAAAATAGACATCTTTTTTATAAGTTATTCACAACTCACTTTTAGCCTGCCTTTTCCGCTTGACTCCCTGATGAAGATCTAAAACGCAGGTCGAAACGTCGGCATAAATAATTTTTTTTGTTTATTTGTTTTTTTTTTTTGCTGACCCCACCCCCTGACCATCTTCTCCAATCAATAATTTTAATATATATTAATCATTAAAATAATTATTTTAATTATATTTGTATTCAAAGTAAATACGATAGATTTACCTAAAGTCACCGTAGATTTTAGGTAGCTCTACAAACAAAATAAATATCAGAACAATTACCATTTAAGGACTATGGATATGAAATTATCTCAACTTACCTTACTTATACATTCAATTATTAAACCTTGAAATTTTTGTTTATCACATACGTTGTTGAATTCATTTTAACATTTTTATGTGTATTATTATTTTTAATAAATATATAAATAATTGACCGTATAATTTCAAATAATGATGAAGGTGGTCAGGGTTGCGGCCAAAAGAGAAACAAAAATAGTTGATAGCTTTGGCGGCTTTGCTCTTGATAAATTCGCCAAAACTATCGACTAGAACAGCCCTAGTGAAGATCTACAAAGTGGGGCGAAACGTCGTAAAATAAAAAGTTGTTAACTATTCATTATTTATATTTTTATTAAATTCTTATTATTTTCGTATTACTGTTGTTATTATTAAATGTTGTTTATTGCGAATTACTGACGCACTTTATTTTGTTAGCTCAAACATGACCTTGTTCCCTGTTGTTGTGTAAGGGATTTTATTTATTTCTACTGGTCAGAACCGGATCTAACGAGCATAGTACAACAGAAGGTTTTTACAAGTAAAAATTCTCATATTATTTCTAAAATGGAACAAAAATACTAGATATGATTTTCATAAACTTATAGATTTCATTCGAAAGTATTTTAAAAATTTGCGTTCTCAAAAACTCCAATACCCATATACACTTACAATAGTTCTTTTAGTTTTTAGCAATATTTTGTTCTTCGGAAAATATCAAAACATTCGTTACTGCTTTCCGAAATATCGTAATATATACATACGAATCCAAAAGTTGAGTTGTTTGATATCAAGAATACTTGAGTATACACTAATTTTTTTTTTTATTTAATAATTTATTTATTGATATTTACAACTGTATACACATATATACAACAAGTAAATTTGCTGTAGGTGACATAGTGACATGATAAAAACATGTGGAGAATCTACCCACTGATAGAACTCCAATAACATTTCTAGAGGAGAAGATCTCGAGGCCATCTTCTTTTCAGACGCCTCACTAAAATTTAAATTGGATAAATACATTTTCACTGAGTTCCTGGAAATACAGACAAATTGCCGTGCATTCTAAGCATTTTGTATTTCCTTCGATATATGAGGGTATTATTTATTGTTCTTTATTTTTTTTTTTTTTAAAGTTACTTGTTTAAAAGGACTCTGAGTAAATTTACTTATTTTCCCATTTAGTGTGTTCTTAGATATTATTACCTCACCTTAGTCCGGTTATTACCGGTTTGGTAATAACATCATATCTTTTCGATGAAGCATTTGTGAAATGAAGATATTAGGTGGAGAGAAAGAAAGTAAATGCTTTCGACAAACATTTCATTGGTTCAAGGGTTTCAAGAGGTCTCACATCCCAAGAGTTAAACCACACCTGGAATACAGAAAACAAATTATTTCCCACACCCGATCATGAACCATCGCGTGAGGATTCCAATGCTTTGACCAGTGAGATAACACATTACCTCAACTGTTAACAAGCCATAAAATTAATGTATGTTTTAGAAATTCTTTATCTAACCTCTCAGGCAAACTAATTTCCAAGGGTTCAACGTGAGAAAAGCCATTATTTATTTTTCAGAATTTTTCAGAAAACCTTCCTAAGTAATCCAAAATTCAGACCATTGTTGTACAACTAAAATACTTTTTTTCAGTATATTTATGTTGAACTTTCTTTGTAAACGACTCCTAATTTTTTTTTATATTTATATTTTTTATAGAAAAAGTAAGATTTGTTTAAGTTCAATGAAAATTAAAATTATGTTATAATATTTTTTTTATATCAACGACCCACTGGCAGCTCCTTCACACTACGAGCACATTATTGTTTTCATGTTGAAGTTATTTCTTACCTGAGTGTCCCAAAAACAGAAGAAAAAACTATTCAATAACAACACTAAAAATGAGGAACAATTGATATTTGTTTTTGTAATTAATTTTTTCTCATTTGAAATTTAAAATATAAAAAGTGTGAGCAGCAGGAGTTCCGTCCCAAGTGCACGTCCTTTCACGTCCTTTTTGTTTGGAAACCAAAAAGTTATTTAATACTTTACTACTACTTAAAAAAAAATGGAGCAGAGAGAGGGATAAAACATTAACACAATTAACATACAAATTTTGAATCCTACTACTCAATTTCTTCTGAATAGAAGAGCGAAAAACCTCAACAATCAGTGAGAACGAAAATACAAGAGTATCAGAAATAAAATTGAGGCCTACAAATGAAATTTTATTTTTATTAATGTATGTATATATTTTATTTTGGACATACTGGAAGATCGCTGATAGAGCGTGTGCAATAATAAAATGAAGAAGACTTTACGAAGTTTAAGTCCTTCGCTCCGACTTCTAGACAGAAAGCCCCGATGAAACCCTGCAACGTAAGGCGAAACGTTGGCTCAATATTAATAGTAATCAATATTGTGTGTTTTTCTTTGACCGCACCCGGAGCATCTTACTTTTAATATTTTATTTTATTTTTATAATTTTTATTTGTTAAAAATAAATATTAGTTAAGCAATATACATAAATATATCGATATTCATGATTATAGTATGAAGGTATTCTCATCATTAATATTTATTGACTAATACTGCGGCAGATTGTAATATTTATCATCAAATAAAATAAATTAGAAAAAAAAGGCATTTCTCTAACACCAGTACAAAATTTCCGCCTAGAAAACCTCGAAAAATGGCGGATGGCGGTTGAGCCTGCTATAACATAATTTTCTACAATGCTATAACACCAGCTAAATACACATTTTATTTTTCAACCCTACAACTTAATTTGGAGGAGCTGTAGAGCGCAAAACAACAAAAATAATAATAAAAAGCACTGATGACGAAATTTTGACATGAATTAATCCTCATTTCATTTATAAACATTTATTCTGCCTAAGGCCTTAGCACCCGTTTCTAGCACGTATAGGGTGTCTACCCTAAGAAGATAATAAGAACGGAGTTAAAATGTCTTTCTTATAGTTCAGAAGAAATTAAAACAAAATATAGTCTGCTACTAAAAAAAAAGGAGGCATTATATAAACCAATGAGACATCCCTGTTCAAGAGGTTATAAAAAAATATAGAAAATGCACCGACACTCCTGTCTTAGATATAGTCTGATCTTAGATATAGTAAAAAAGTATATAATTTTCGGGAAAGGTATAACAGAAACGTACTTAATGTAACACTACAACTATAAGACGTGAGACCTTAGGCGTCAAAAGAAATTTTAAAAAACGAATAAAAAAAAGTTAATTAAATACCTGAACTTCAATTATTGTGAAACATGTAATTAAGCAGATAATGGAATTTGAAAACACATTACATTGCTTTTCTGCGAACTAATGGAGTCATAAAAGTTGTTATTTTACTTTAAGATCTAATACACGCACGCTATTATGGAAAAATTTATTTCAAAAACTACATGTAAAGTTATGTAAATCCCTCTTATAAAACTGAATTAAAAGTAATAAAGCGTTAATTTATGAATGTTGGTAAATACTTAATAGCTGTTTGCCAACCGCAATTATACAATTGAGATTTTATCTTGTATTAATAACATTCTTGTATTTGTAATAACATCAGTTAGTGTTAGAAATGTTAGTTTGTTGGATGATGTTATATGTGTGTGTGTATATATATATAGATAATTATATATTATCCAGAACCCACAGCAGTTGACTCACGGCTACAGTGTAACAGAAACCATTTTCTGCCCAGCCGGATTCGAATTCGGATCTTTGGAGTTAGTAGCAACGCGCTTTACCCCGTAGCTACCGCGCTCCTCGTAGCTACAACAGTGTTCTTTAAGTAATGAGATTTCAAATTTTCCTTGACGAGAAGGCGTGATAAAATATACTTTTTTTCCCATTTAGCAAAGTTAGGTCTAGCAAGTTGTAGTACTCGGTATAGACTAGTACTCCATCACTTCGTAATTGAATCAACGATAGTAATTACTCTAATAACATGTAATCGGGGCTTTCAGAACATAATTAATTATTAATTAATTGTAAGTTATTTCCACAGAACTTCTTAATCATACAAAGGCCTGGACATGTGGCGTTCATTGAATGAAAGAATGTTCGGAGCAAAGTAAAATTATAATTCCAACCCTACCTTTCGTGTTTATCATTAATAAACTCCGTACTGGTTCGAAACCGGTTCTGGGAAGTTGTCAATGTTAAAAAGTCTGTGAGCTGTTGTATAGAAGGTTGTTTGTTCGGCAAGGCTCTATCGCTTGACTTTAATTATATTACAAGAAGCATAAACATGAAATAAGATCTCAAGTTAATGAAAAATCTGACTGAATTATATAGGCCACATCAATTTGTATTTACATGGATATAATCATGTTAAGAATTGCAGTTAGCAGTAATATAACAAAAAAACTTTCCTTTAAGGCGTATCTTGCACATTGAGGTGAGATTGGTTCAAAATCAATGACTACATTCCGTGTGTATCCTCTCACAACAAAGCCAACGCCAAATTATTGGGAATAACTTAAAAACTACAATACAGGTTGTGAATTTTTTTTCCAGTTTATAATAGACTTAATGTGATCTATTAAAAGTTAAAATTATTCAGTAGTTGCACACAAGGAAAAAACTCAGTTGGATGTTGAACACGATGGTTAATTCATAACAGTAAAAAAAAAAAAACAGCGTAATATGCTCAGAACCGGTGTACTTGAATAAGTATAAAGAATAAATAACTGAAGATTTCGATATTAACTTTGTTCTCCTAAATAATCAAGCTAAAAAGATATAGCTAAAGATTCCTCGTTTTTAATCTGTAGTCATCAATTGCAGATATGAAGAATATAAAACCTGGCCACTACAACTTATGAAGGGTTGGGTTCAGCATCTGGGAAGAAAGTGCTGTTTCTAGACCAATGGTTGTGCTAGAAGGTGATTTAAAAAAAAAAAAAAAAAAGCATTTGACGATATGTAAGTAGTACTTGTATATTTGCATGGAATAAAACTGTATTTTTTACGTATCTATATTCTACAATTAACGTACTGAGAATTAAATAATCTAGTTAAAAATACTATATCATTTTACTTTCAATAAAATCAAAACAAAATCGCTGTACTCTTTGTTAAGAATACTGAAATCCCGAAAAATTTCTAATAGTTAAACGAAGGGGTGGCCAACTTTTCTGTACATATGATCTACCTTTTATCTTAAAAGAGTGTCACAATCAACTTGTCATAGGCGTAGTCATTGGTTGAATCAAATGCATTCTATGTTTAAACACTGTGATTGAGTATAAGGTGCATTAAACAAGAACATTTATCATTGCCCATTGTAAAAAAGTAATCAATTACTCATTCTTTATTGAAGCAACAAGTTTTCGATTTTTTGGTTTACTACTAAAGTTCATGGGTATACTGGAATGAAAAAAATATGATTTAAAGAATAAATATTTTCCTAGAAAATTCAAAACCCCCTGAACTGCGGTAATTATCTCCGTTACATTTAGAGAAATAATAACAATACAGCAACAATATAATAATATTACGATGGGGGACTGCAATCCAGGTATATTAAAATCTAATATAGATATCTTGCATCCTCTTCCATTCCTGACAATTCTCCGAGGCACCTGAAAAGAAGATGGCAACGAGACCAGCTAATGTAAAATGTCATTAGAGTGCTACCAATGGGTACTCTGGGGTCCCTACACGCCTGTAACACTCCAATTTAACTTAGATCAGTTTTATTAAATGTATAGTTGTAAATAGTAATAAATAAATATTTAAAAAAATATAGATATATTTAAATTTACAAGAAGTATGTTATAGTTACAATATATTACGATTAACTTCTTAATTTAAGAGTTCTTCCCAGCACCTATTATCTAATCCTAAAGTATTAGAAGAGAGATACTTCCAGATTCGACAGGGCTCATCACTACGAAGGAGCTGGAATAGGGACCTCTTAAATTGATTTTTAAATTTCAATTTTAATGGAGAGGAATGATTGGATGACCTTAACCTTCATGTCTTCGTGAATTTTTTTTCTCTTTCTGTACATCTCATTCGCTGGTTGTAAAAATGCTTTTACAGTTGTGAATAAAATAAATAGTAAAAAAAAAACTTCTTAATTTAAATAATTATTGTTATTCACAATATATTTGTAATTATAAGTCCCATATTATTCTCTCAATGTAATGACCGCATTTTAGAGGTCTGTGACCTAGAAATTTCACTTATCAAGTAAATAGATAGGTAAGAAAGAGAACTTAATTAAGAAAAGGTATTTACATTTTTTAAAAATTGAAACTGAACGCCATCACCGAGGATAAATCATAATACTGTTAATGCAAAAGAAAAGAAATTACCATAAGATACTACCAAATATTCATGCTAACTGACTGAATTCTTCTGCTTCTGACACAGAAGCCACAATGTATTGTGCTGAATGGGCGGAGATCATAGTGTCAAGCTGTCAGAATTATAGCAATTCACAAAATTCATTAAACTATTGCTAGAAAGTTTTGTCTTCTACAATCGCTTCAAAGTCCATGGTACACGAAATTCAACACTAGACAATGGGAGCGATCGACCAAAATTGGCCTCACGATTGGCCTGTCGTGGGTGTAAAGCTATCGGCATGCGTACAATGATAAAGCTCTGATATAAAGCTGCAAGACCTGGTCTTTAGCAGATACCCTAGGAAGCAGAATCAAGAGATCTGTATGGAAATCCTTTCGTTCCAGAGTCTTAATGCCTGGAAGAGAAGAATAAACTAATTAATTTTAATAAAAAAAAAAAGTATTTCGTACCTGTTATACGCTGGTCTACCTTAGTCCGCTGAGGTAATTGTGGTGCCGAAGTATTTGAAACTGTCTACTTTCAGAAAGGATTTGTCATCCAGACAGACCATGTCGTTACAGTGGATTTTTTGGTTTACGATCATATACTTTGTTTTATCTTCATTTATTTGCAAGCCAATTTACGCTGCTTCTCTTATTAGAGTCTTTCCGAGTCTATTTATAATCTTTTGTGTTTCATAGTATTGTTTCTAAGACATACGTAAATGGCCCCAGGCCTTAAAGGCATACTAAATTAAATGTAATAAAGCTTTCCATATTAATTAAGTTTAAAAAAATTGAAGCACGAAATTAGAAGATAATAATTATGTCAGTTAAACGAAAAGAAAAATTACAACAGGAACGCCCAACCCAAACTTAGCAGCGTGTCGGAGATTCAGAATTGGCATGGTTGGCAAGTAGGTTTTAACGTTTTTTGTGGTTAATTTTGTCTCAAAAAGATCAAGCATCTATCTGGAATGAAAGTGTAATTTAGATTCGGCTTGTTTAATTGAATAATAATAATTTAACAAAATTATTATAGTTTAAATTTTAAATCAGGTGGAATGGCGGAAGCCACTGCTGGAGAGATGAAGGCTAAATTAGACGTTCTTGTCATTAGGAGATTGTTTTTTTTAAATCTGAGATTTTGCTGTAAGATATCGGTTTGTACCGGCGAAATGAACTGTCTAATAAAATGTTATTTTTGCCAATTCTTTTATTAGCAGCGATAAATTCTTGAAGTAGGTTATTTATGTAAATCTGAATATGTAAATTAAAAATAATATATAAATCGAGAAGAAAATAAAAAAGTGAAACCAGAATCACCTTGAATATGTCGATTGTTTTCTCTAAAGCTATTTGCAAATCGTATTTTTTAGAGAAAAATAATAAGATTATTTAAAAATGACTTATTTGTAAGATACAACTAAATTATATTTTACAATCTTAAATAATAATGTTTTTGTTTCATCGCTGTTGTTTTTTGTTGTCTTATCCAAGAATAGGATAGTTTTAATATTCATACAGGAAAAATAAATTTTTCATTCGCATTTTAACTTTTAGGCACCAAGTAAAAAAATTGTTTTTGTTTAGTCAAATTTGTGCTTGGGAATAATTGACCGAAACGTTAATCCAATTTTGCCGAAATTTACAGAATTGTACGGTTGGTATCTAAATAGTATACGAAAATGTATAATTCTCCGCATTTTAATATCCCAGTAATAGCCAGTCAGATTTGGTCCAAATTTAGAGGGAAGTTGTGGACTTGAGTAGTCACGGTCTTGCATAAAAGTGAACAAATTCCATCAATTAAGATTTGTTTTACCATGCGCATAAGTATTTTTTGACTTTGAGCTTCAAAAAGTCTCTCAAGTACATTTTTTTTTTTAACAAAAAATCAAATGTAAAAAAATAAATAAATACAATTTATTCTTAAACCTTGAAATGAAGATAAATCCGTACTTACATATCCAGCAAAAATGGTAAGGAAGATAACCCCAGACCTAATTCAGGGCTTAAGAGGGCGGGATGGATAAGAAGAAATTTTCTTAGAATTATTTTTGTGGTATGATCTTATTCATCTACATAGACATTTAATAATAATTATAGAGTAGTGTGTAAAAAAAATAAATAAAATAAAATACCCAACGCAATATCTTACCTTTAAATTATTTACTCATAACGAATAGATCAGTGTTTGAAAAAACAAAATAAAGCAAATCGAACAAGATTGTAAAACGCATAAAAGCCAGAACTGAGATTTGGTGTGAACATAACTACGTACCTGAAAGTTGTTTTTTGGACTAATTTATTTTTAGGTCGACTGTTTACTCATTTACCTTAATAACGAATGAAATCTCGTTGTGCTACTTTTCAGAATATTTAAAAGTATTTCTTGTTCCAGGACGTCCGCCACACTTCTGCCGTTTCTAACCGGTTAGAAACGCCAGCCCAGCTCGTGCCAAAGTTTTTTTTGAAAAATATATGAAAAGTGATTTTATTGTTTTAATAATGCTTGAAAATGGCATATTTTATTATAAAATACAAAAAAAAACAATGGTGCTGGCGGTAGAAAAATTAAAGCACACAAAAAGCCAAATATCTAACAAAAAAAGGCAACTCATAATAATAACCCTTTAACTCACTTAGGAGGGGTGTATTGGTGAACCAGAACAAAATTTTGATTGAAATTGACCTCCACTGTTATGGAATTGTACAGACAAGAATACAAATCTACATACGGAATTTGAAGAGTCCTATTTGATTAGAACGTGGATATGCCCGAATGTAGCGTTAAACTAAACGTTGTAAATAACTTTGATTCCAGCATGTGCAAAGGCTTATCGATAGCAGATACCTAATATACCATTGGTGCCATTTTGTTTTATAGTTATTATTTTCTACTTAATCATTTATACGCGTATATTCTACTTTTTTTATCACTGTTGATTCTAACATACGAGGGGGTTGTTTAGAGGAAACCACACTATTCTAACCAAAATAAGGAAGGGGGGTCGTTTTCATCACCAGGGGCCGCCACGAAATAAAAGTCACCTCCCCCTCCCCCAAGGCCAGAGTCAAACCGGCACCACTGCAGTTAGGTTATTGAGGTAGACCCTTAGCTCACTCAACTACGAACGGTCTCCTGAAAAATTTGTAACTTGTAACTTACGATAGGAGTTTCCCAAATTAGGACCCTAGTAATTTCGTTCATCGTGTTAGACTGGCCAAACACAATATAACTGAGACCAAATCCCGAAAAAACACTCCTCTTCCTGTAACAATCCTGGAGTACACGTGAAGTACACGTTAGTAAAACGTGGAAGCACTTTTAATCAGCAATCTAATTGTTTTTTTGTTTTTTTAAATATCAAGCATTCCACAGGAATTCTATCTCTAGTAAAATTGACTGTCGAAACATTCCAGAGGAATATATTTATCTAACTACCAGCACATCTTACTGTGGTTAAAAAACAGGTATAAAAGAAAAGGTGACAGCTGACTCAACATACCCTAAAACAGGTTAATACGTTGCCTTTGAAAAACATTTTTGAACTGATTTTACCACCATGGGTGATTGTGAACGTATCCTAATGTAAATATCCCAAATGTATAAGACTATTTTTGATTATACAATACAAGTTTATAAGCATATAGATATTAATGATTAATGTTATTAATGAATAACAGTTAATGAATGAGTTTGCAATTACGGTGCGTATCAGTACTACTTCTACTTAATACTATTTGAGTGTGTTATCCTGTTTGATAGTTTTAATGAAACCCACGCTTTATGTGTGAGCACAATTATTTACTTTATGTCATTCTGTTTATTTTTTGTATTCATTGGTTGTTATCTTGTTCTTTGTTTTTAGCCCTAATGAAGGCTAGAAATTCTGGCTGAAATAATTCTGGCTATTAAATAATTTAATTCAACTTATTTGTGTTATATTTTGACCGCACATCCTCACCCCCAACCATCTTCTCCTCATATAATTTCTCCACGGTCAAATATCTCTCATCATTATTCATCACCCATAGATCATAGAGGTGTATTAGGGGTGGCTAAGTTAAAATAAACGGTTGGAATATATGAGATGTTGTAATTCAAAATTATTGAATATTCATTTATAAGTAAAATTAATTTTAAATTATATTTCACAAAATTATAAAATGAATTTATCTTTATGTCGAATAATTTGTTGATTTTTGGGAGCGATGCCCCAGGTCACTACGAAACTGCTCTCGCATCCCGTAAGAAATGGCGAGGAAGGGAAGGAAAAGTTATAAATAAAAAATCAAATCAAAATCAGAATGATTAAAAAAGGAATTATGTGATTATATAAATGATGTTGACTTATGATTGAAATAGTTAATTTTGATTTGAACAATGATTCAGGAGATGAATGTTCCTTGAACAGAAACTGCATAGATATACCCCTTCTTAGCATACGGCCTTATGTACCATGGCTTAGATATCGATGGTAGGGATATTTTGTTGTTGTTTTTATGAGATCAAATTCCAGCTTAGACTCTATCCTTTTAATTAAAATAATTGTGAGTTTCTAAAGAATTCTTGTGTCCTGTAATTAGCTAATTTTTTTTTCTTAAGTAATTATGTTAGTTTAAAGGGATTCCAGCCATTCGGGTGTTGGTTATACTGTAAGAAAAGCTAGTTGATAATTGATTACAATCCATTTCTACTGCTTTGATCTCCTCCGCGCAAATTCCCTCCAGTTCTTATCTTGCCTTCCTTCAGGCCATGGCACTTATAACCTTTTCTTGCATTATGAATTCTTCCATGTCTAACCTTTTTTAATCAGACACAATCAACGCTCAATTACATTTGTCACTTTGGACTTTTACCTTAAACGAATCATCTAAAGTATATATTGGTTTTCATTTTGTTTCGCTTCAAATTGTACATTAAAAATGAAAGATGAAAGAAGTTAACTTTTTATGAAGTTCCTGCAACCTATGATTCATGCAGAATCAATGTGTAGTAAATAAGAAAAAGAACTCAGTTTAAAGACGCCAGTCTGGAATGAAATTGTGTAGTATACAATTGGATTTTATTTTCCTTTTATTACTCCTGTACTGAACTAAAGTGTTATCTATTTTAATTTATTTATCCTAAAATAATGGATCTGGAACTATTTCAAGATGCAGTCACCACTGCCGGCCTACTACCTTCAGCTGAGCCTGGGAAGGGCAACAATCCTGAGATCTCCCTCCCATTAAAAATTTCTTGTAATTTTAATTTTCTTTTTGTCAATTACGTATACAGTATGGATTAAGACCTATTATTAAAATTAAACTTACCACTAAATTATAATGACAAGAGTTTATTATTTCCTTTGTCGATGTTCAATGCATTATTTACTAACTTTTTCATATTGGAAGTTAAAGTCTATTTCAGGGGCGTACGTAGCTCAGATAGTTAGACCTAGGTCTATCGTTCTGCAATTTGGGGCAGCGCCGGTCCGAATCCGGCTTGGGGCGTTGACTTTTCATTAAATCGGTCTCACAAAATGAAAAACATGACCCCCCCCCCCCCCCCATGGTTAGAATAGTCTCCTGTAAATAACTAGGCAAACATCATCTTTACTGTGGATTGCCTTAAAAAAGTGTATTTCATTTTTGGATAGATTATTCGGACTGATCTGTGTCCATTTTGATTCCAAAGACTATGTAATAGAATTATTCATAATATGGATACTTTACTATTAGTAATAACAGTTTGTGGGTTCCCTCCTGGGGTCCACCCAGCCTCTTAAATTAGGTACCCTTAATTGGGTAAAAATTTTGCGGTCAAGCGTGTTTCTGACCAAATCACCTCCTTGCACAACCGTTGGTCTAGTACAGTACTTTTTTTACGAAGTACTGAACCCCTGACCCTTCATGGGTTGTAGCGGTACAGATTTTAATTTTTTTTTGTTAATAATAACAGTTTAACATATTTTAACATATTCAAATAACGTTAAACGATTCAACAAACATCATATAGACAGAGTGAAATAAATCACCTCGAACAATGAATATATGAATATTCTAGACTGAAAAATGAAAATCATGTGTACAAGAATTTTAAAAAAATGTCTTTATTGACATTTTCAACTGTACATAATAATACATCTAGTGAATTTGATGTAAAATCATTCAGGGTGCCAGACTCGATCAAAAGCCTGTTCTACACCGAAGAAGACTCCTGTGCAGTACATTACGCGGTCTAAAGAAGACGAGATAACGTCCACCACTGGACGTTGGAGTTAGTAGCGATATTTTAGGTTAAACTCAAGAAATTCGAAAATGTAATGTAAATATTATCGAAGTACTCTTTCTAAAAGGTTTTAACATTTCTTACCTTTTACCTAATTGACATATTTTCACTTATAGAGCATGAGGACCTTCGCTTAGGCTTTAGAACTGACTCATTGCCATATTCATTAAAAGCACTAGTCAGATAAGGTCAGAAAGAAGCTCTTTTCCAGAAATATTGCTTTGTTAAATTTTGTATTTAAAATCTTTATACAGGAACCTTCAGTTATAAATATTCCTCAATAATATTATTGAATAATTTTAATTATGATCAATATATAGAGTAATTTGTCAGTCCATTAATACTATATTATGCTCAAATATTATTATAATAGGATAAAGAACTTCCCTTAAACTATGATTATTAGTATTACTTAATTTAATAAATAGAACTTATTTTAAGAATGCTCTACTCGCTTTTACCTTTTTTTTTCCAAGGTAAAGTAAGAAGTATCACACATCAGAGGGATAAGGAGTCGGAGGTGAGATAGGCAAGATTAATTCTTATTATTTTATAGTATTTAGTAATTTTTGATTACTTTAATGAAAACTATGTTTAATTATAATTCAAAACTAATGAGTCTGCCAAGTATAGGTGGGGGAATAAAAATTTTATGAAAACTACTACTCCTACAAAAATAAACGTCATAAACTATTTTAAAGCTCATTAAAGTAGCTTTAATTTTAGTGCTAATAGACATCTGTACGTTAAATGGTTTTTTTTTTTTTTTTGGTTTTTTTTAAATAGTTTTTCAAAATAAATTCACAAACTACAGACCTTTCAGTACGTTCCATACAACATTCTTAAGAAATATTGCTTTTTAAAAATCTATATCTCGAGAACTATTGAACGTAAATAGCTCTATTAGGGTTTAAATTTTAGCAAATGTATTCTACTTTAAATGATGCTCTCTTAGATTTTCTATTGTTGTTGGTAGTTGTAAAAATATAGAGCTCCGAATAAAAAATTAATTACTTTTAAGGTTTTGAAACAGCCGCCATTTTTTATTCCCCCTACCTTTACCGGATAGACTCATCAATTTTGACTAGTAATTATACCTAGTTTTTAATTACATGATAAAAAAATGGGGTGAAATGACAGCCTTCTCTTGGGCTCTTGTACTATAAGAGATCTTAACGTCGTCATATATTGACCTATACTCATTAATGTGTAAATGTAACGTAAAGAAGACCATACCTGGAAATAAGTGTGTACTTATTTGGGTCTGTGTTTCACCTTATCAATACTTCTTTTTCTGTCTTATTTCTTCGCCGGCTATGGGGAACTAATATGATTAATTAATAAGCATTATACTAAAAAGAATTAAAACTCTTATTTGTATCTAAAAGAATTGACATTAAACACTATATTACTTATGTTACATTATATGTAGGATTTTACCAGAATATCATTACTCATCAAAATAGTAGTATCGAAATTCGTGACCCTGTCACTGTATTTTTATAATGTAAATGAGTAAATTGAATATTAATATTAACAAAAATTAATCGATTAAGACAATGCATTAATTGAAAAGTTTAAATAATTTCTTTTTGTACAGACATGCATACATTGTTAAATATATGTTCTACAGAAAATATTTTCATAAATGATTTTATAATAAATCTGATACAAATAAAGAATGAAACTCGAGTCATGTCCCTGTGAATGCAGCCATTAACATACTCAGCTGTCAGAATGACTAATTATAAAACCCGAAAATTTATTGGCCAATTTCCAGTTTCACCGGTTGAGCATGTGATTCCATCATTTTTTTATGGCAGCTTGGCTCGGTGGATAGATGTACAAGTCCAGTTCCTTTCTTTTTTCAGAGTTGGGTATTGTAAGGAGCATTATTACAGTTATAATTAATGAGCATAGCATGCGAATGAAATGTTCGAGTAAAGTCTTTGGACTAAGTAACGAAAGAAATACTAAAAAGTTAACGTCCGGGTTGTTGACCGAAATGTAAGTGGGAGGATCATATTAAGCCTATAAGGATTTGTATTGGTACGGTGGCCGCGAGATGGGGATATGTAGGTAGCATTTAGTAGTATTTGCAGCGAACCTCCGGTTAGTAAAGTCTTATATTTGTTCAATTTTTCACGAAATAAGAAACTACAATACGTTAATTTATGACATCCATTAATTACCTGGAACTTTGAGTTGAAAAAAAGATTAGCGACAGAAAAATAATTAAAGACATACCAAAACATTTTCTTAATTATAATTATTATTTTGTTTCCTTTTGTCAACGACATATCTAGTAGCAGAGTTGGATTTAATTGAACTCAAATATGTAATAAGGAATCAATGGATATTCTTGTGAGGTTCTGTTGTATAAACCTTATCGATACTATTTTCAACAATAACGTCGAATACCTCAGTAGCTTAGGACTAAACCCAGATACCTCAAAAACCCTCGGGGACGATCAAACAATAAAATTAGTTTAATTATTTTATATTTTCTTGTTTGAGAGTGGTTTATTTTATTCTTAAATAAATCGAATTTGATCCTTTTTTTCTCTGAACTTTATTCTTTACACCTTTTCCAACGTTTCGACCTTCAGGTCATTCTCAAGGATACCTTCATATTGATGTCATTTTCTTTTTTAAAATCTTAAAAATGCAGGCTAATTGCCTTTGTCCCATATAACCTTTCTAAATAACTTTTTCCTGGATTTAAACCTTTTTTAAAAACTTTTCTTCCTTCCTTCATTCACATTTGCAACTTTTTTTTTTTTTAATTTATTTATAGATATTTACAACTGTATACACATATATACAACAAGTAAATTGACATAGTGACATGATAAAAACATGTGGATAATCTACCCACTGATAGAACTCCAATAACATTTCTAGAGGAGAAGATCTCGAGGCCATCTTCTTTTCAGACGCCTAGGAGAATTATTAGGTAATGAAGGAGAAGCCAGTTCTCGAGTTAGAAACAAGTGGATTTGGGTGGTTGAGAAGTTTGTCACGGAAGGAACGATATCTGGTTCTGGCCAAATCGGCAACATATGGAACATTGAGATCCTGATGGATGACTTGATTTGTGACAAAGTAAGGAGCATTAAGGATTTTACGAAGGATTTTGGACTGTAAGGATTGGATTCTGGAGGAATTTGATGGTTTAGTGGAGCCCCAAAGCTCAACTCCGTATGTTCAGATAGGCCTTATAATAGTCATGTAGATCAGTCTTTTGTAATGGATTGGCAATTTAGACCGTTTGTCTAGTAAATGTTGCAATAGTCGGAATCTACGAGCAGTTTCTTGTTTTTTTAGCCTTGTATGAGGATTCCATGTCAGTCGTTTGTCGAGATGTAGTCCTAAGTAACGGATCTGTTCGACAGGAATAAGTGGGGTATTATTAAAGGATATTGTAGGGGAAGAGGTCATGGGTTTACGTCGAAGGGTAAATGTGATTTGGTGGGATTTATTGGAATTTATTTTAATCCTCCAGTTTTGGCACCATTCTTCATGGGTGGTGATGTGGGATTGGAGGGTTTGGGATACAATGTAAGGATCATTGTTCACTGGCAATAGGCATGTGTCATCGGCATACGTGGTGAGGATTGTACATTTGCAACTTAAAACAGAACCTACCTTCATTAAGCTGTTGAAGGTAGGTTCTGTTTTAAGTTGCAAATGTGAATGAAGGAAGGAAGAAAAGTTTTTAAAAAAGGTTTAAATCTATGAAAAAGTTATTTAGAAAAGGTTATATGGGACAAAGGCAATTAGCCTGCATTTTTAAGATTTGAAAAAAGAAAATAACATCAATATGAAGGTATCCTTGAGAATGACCTGAAGGTCGAAACGTTGGAAAAGGTGTAAAGAATAAAGTTGAGAGAAAAAAATGATCAAATTCCTTTTATTTAAGAATAAACTAAACCACTCTCAAACAAGAAAATATGAAATAATTAAACTAATTTTATTGTTTGATCATCGACCCCGAGGGTTTTTGAGGTATCTGGGTTTAGTCCTAAGCTACTGAGGTATTCGACGTTATTGTTGAAAATAGTATCGATAAGGTTTATACAACAGAACCTCACAAGAATATCCATTGATTCCTTATTACATATTTGAGTTCAATTATATCCAACTCCGCTACTAGATATGTCGTTGACAAAAGGGAACAAAATAATAATTATAATCAAGAAAATGTTTTGGTATGTCTTTAATCGTTTTTATGTTGCTAATCTTTTTTTTTCAACTCAGAGTTCCAGGTAAGTAATGGATGTAATAAATAAACGTATTGTAGTTTCTTATTTGTATAAGAATAAAATAAAATTAGTGTTTCAGTTTTTAAAATCACAACATTTACTGACAAAAATATAACTTTGAACGGAAGAAAAAAATAAAAAATAAATAATCAAATTAAAAAATAAATAAAATTAAACGAATATAAGCAAAATTAAATAAAATATAAATGGCGTTGATGACCAACGAAGTTTGGCGCCGCTAAACAAAAACAAACAAACAAAGCGTCGAACATTTTTATTAAAAGACCAAAATAGTTTCCTATATGTAGAACTACCAAAAAAAAGAGAAGTAATTGTACTGTACCAGTTTTACTGATTTCAATTTACCTTAATTTATTTTCTTGTACGAATGAGCCTACAAGATTCCTATCCTGGTGTTGTCCTCTTGGTACCACTGCTCTTCCGTCACTTATTCTTGTGGATCTTATAATAATGTATGTTCCGTCTATAGCCTTTATCTATGAATAGCTTTTACCGTCCAAGTTCTGTTCAATCATAACCGCGAACATAAATCTCTGTGCTTCTCATTCAGATCCCAACATGCGGTGTATATTTTGATCTTGCGCTATTTTAATTTGGAATACCGGACATATGGTAATGAGGTTCAGCATTCTTGAATACGGTATGAAGGTTGACGCGAAAACCCGGTGCCACGTGTAGAATCACATCTGATAGTCCGGCAGAAATTCTCTAAATATAGCGGTCATTAAACGGCCCTGGTATAATAGGAACAGTTCTTCATACTTTAATAAACTAATGATTTTGAACATGCAATATTACCGCAACTTGAACCATCTCCTTCTTAGTTCTTATTTTAGTCAACAATCAATATATAAAATTATATACTATAATAATTATTAATTATACGAAGCAGAATAAAACACAGTGTGGTCGTTCAAATATACATGAATATAATGTATCATGGATTTAATAAATTATTTATTCAATTTTATTTTTAAGTATGGATAAGACTAATTTGGAGTTTCTGTTATCTATGCTTATGACGGCCATGATAATCACTCAAGAAATATGTCGATCTATATATGCTTATCAATTATTTAACTAATACATTCTAAATTCTCATACATATCTTGATTATCTTTTACGAAGAAATTTAAGAGAGAGAAAAATCAGTAGCCTGTTGATAAAACATAGATTCATTCTATCCTAATTAAAAGAGGTTTGATAAAAAAGACAACGATAACTCGGATTTATTTTTTTAAGATACGTAATAAATATAACTGAATTTTTTACAAAATTTCAAGCTCAAGATCAGGTTCGAATCGCGACAGGTTTATATTTGCATATTTATTTTAATCAATTGAAAATTAAAAAAAATAATATAAAACGATAATTTTAACATATATCACATTGTAAATAATTAAATTCCACAATACTGGTATAGTACACAAAAATTTAAAATGTTACTTTTATGTTTAAAAATAACATTTTTGGACTTTAAAAAATTCCAATAGATTTAGCACAATACAATATAGTAAGAAATATATGTTCCTCGCAAAACGTAGGGACTTAATTTAGGTTTTTTATTCGATGTGTTAGAAAGGAATAAGTTTATTTGTTTATAAATGATAAATAAAAAAGATTTAAAATTCACTATGTTATTTTCTAAACGACGAATGCCAATTTTCTCATGTAGTTGCCTATTATTTTAGAGGTTTCAAACCATAAATTTTCAAGTTAATTACTTAAGAAATTAAATTAGTAATTTAAATATTAATGCTTTTAAAGTTGAGAAGGTGGGTGTAAGAGTTACTGACAAACTGTAGTACATATTATCACAGCTTGTACTTTCTTAAAGCTATTTTTCAAATTATAACAACGGGAAGATTCTCTCATGGTAGTACCATTATTCCTCCTCATTATGATTTTTTTTTTAGAATTAAAATATTATACAGTTATTGAAAAATTATATATTTATAATGTATTGATATGATAGTGATATGTGACCTTAACATATTGATCACGCGCTCGTGTACTTTGGATCATCAGAATTTTGAACCATTCAATTAAAAAAAACCTACTTATGCAGTAATTTGTAGTTTTTTGTTTCATTGGAAAATTAATAAGATTATATGAATGTGTAACGTAATCTATATTTTTAAATTTATATACAAGAAGCTACGGTAGGAAGTTTTAAATTTAATAAGAAATTTATTAATAAAATAGACAAAAAATAATACAATTCATTTATTAATAAGAAAGGGCTCATTGTAGTGGTTATTGGTTAAGTAGGGAGGCGCAAAATTTTATATTGGTTTTATAGATAAATAATACATATAATTAAAAAAAAATGTATAAAAAAGATTCTTTTGTCAACTACTACGAAAATAATTCCAATATTATTCGAATTCGTGTCATGAATTTTACAACTATTTTTTATATATTAGAATATTACTGTTTAAACAAAAATAATGAACCAAATATGGATGAGAGGGATACTTGCTAAGAAAAAAAGTGCCTAAGTGCAAACCCTATTCAATATTATCATAGCTCTGGTAAGATATAAAAAAAAAATAATGAAAAGATAATTACTCACCAGCTTGTAGTTGGTTAGGATGAAACCGGCCACTCTTGGGAAGAGACTTTAACACTGGGGAGGAGACAGCCGTGGACTTGAAGCTATTCTTGGCATTGCCTCCCTACTACCTCTGTCTCAAGACTGGAACACTGGGCGTTTTATTGATGAAGTTGTTTATTGGACAAACCTAACCGCGAATACCTCTGAATTAGTTTTTCTATTTTTCTAATCCATATGCTAAAGAACTAACGAAACGAACAACTTATTTTAAAATTGATAACGCACTTTCCTTTTTTATTATATTTTTATCATTTATGAAAAGAACTAAGAAACATTATGAGAAAAAAATTATCAATTATGGGCGTTAAATTTAGTGAATATCTTACTTACTTAATAAAAAGCACTGTACGACTCAGTACAAACTAATTAACTACAAGGTAATAAATTCAGCTCAACTAGTGAAAGTTACTCTAATATTGAGAAAGAATATTGTAAGCAAGTTAATCGTTTATTATTTTTCAGGTCATTTATCTATAAATGCTCGATTCCAATTTATTTTTCATTCCATTAATTTCTTATGAATATTAATGTTAGAAGGGAGTCCTACCTCAGGTTTAATAATTACACTGTTAGCAAATAAAAGCCATTATTTTAAATTACTTTTAACCGTATTCGTAATAAATAATAGGAGAAGATAGAAAAAAGAAATTAAGAAATTAGAAATTAACAAAAAATAAACATCTCAATTATAATACTGATGTTTCTAAGGATATTTTGGAATGGGAAGAGGGTACTAATAGTACAAGAGTCCAAGAGGAGAAAAAAGGCAGTTATCTCGCCCCAATTTTTGATTACTTTAATGAAAACTATGTATAATTAATAGTCAAAATTGATAAGACTGCCAAGTATAGGTAGGGGGAATTAAAAATGGCGGCTGTTTTAAAGCGATAAGAACAACTAATTTTTCAATCGGAGCTCTATATCCTAAAAAGTAGGAACAACACAAGAAAACCTAAGAGAACGTCATTTAAAGAAGAGTAAATTTGCTAAAATATGAGCCCTAATAGGGTTATTTACGTTAAATATTTTTCGAGATACGGCTTTTTAAAAAGCAATATTTCATAAAAATGTTGTATGGGACGCACTGAAAGATTAGTAGATTGTGAATTTATTTTAAAAATTTATATCTCAAAAACCATTTGACGTACAGATGTCTATTAGCACTCAAATTAAAACTAGTTTAATGAGCTATAATGTAGTTTACGATGTTTATCTTCATAGGAGTAATAGTTTACATGAAATTTGCTAAAATAAATTGATTTATAGTTGTTCGGACAAATTATCATTTGCCATATTCATATTCATATGTGAATATCATAAAAACTACTACCCCTACGAAGATAAGTGTCATAAACTACTTTATAGTAAGTTAAATTTCCTTTATTTTGAGTGTCGCCAGACATATGTGCGTCTTATGGGTCTAGAGATATACTTTTTCAAAATCCAACATTTTATACGAACAACTAGAAATTAACATTTTGTGAGTTTATTTCGTCAAATATCATAAAAAATACTACTCCTACAAAGATAAATATAATGAACTATTTAGTAATAAATTTAACTAGCTTTAATTTGAGCGCTGGCAGACATCTGTACGTCTAATGGTTTCTGAAATGAAGTTTTTGAACAACTATAAATCAATTTATTTTAGTAAATATCATGAAAACTACTATTCCTACGAAGGTAAAGGTCATTAACTTTTTTATAGTCCATTACACTAGCTTTAATTTGAGTGCTAATAGACATCTGTACGTCATATTTTTCCTGAGATATAGAATTCTCAAAATAAATTAACTAACTACTAATCTTTTAGTAGATTTTTAAGAAATTTTGGTTTTTAAAAAGCTATATCTCGAGAACTATTGGACGTAAATAGTTCTTTTATGGCTAATATTTTAGCAAATTTACTCTTCTTTAAATAATGTTCCCTTAGGTATTCTAGTGTTGTTGGTAGTTTTTAAGATAAAGAGCTCCGAATGAAAAATTAGTGTTTTTTTAAGGTTTTTGAACAGCCGCCATTTTTTATTCCCCCTACCTATACTTGGCAGAGTCATCAATTTTGACTAGTAATTATACCTAGTTTTCATTAAAGTAATGAAAAATTGGGGTGAGATAACTGCCTTTTTTTCTTCCCGGCTCTTGTACTATAAGAATAGACTGTTGTTCTAGGATTACAATCTACTCCTGTATTTTAAAAAAAAAAATTATAAAATTATATCAAGAATTAAAAGATTATAAAGGTATTGAAAAAAAGAAAAGATTATTACTTATTGATATGTGATGAATGTTACAATATCAAACAGCACTATTGATCATGCCCAGGTAACACTAACCTTGGGTCATTTGAATCTTGCTACAATAAGCTAGATAATACAAATTAAAAATAACCTACTTATACAGAACTTTGTAGTTGTTGTTTCATCAGAAAAAGAAACAATTTTATATTCATGAATAACTTCATTTTTGTTTGTATAAGAATAATAGAAAGATGTATAAATATGATATTAGGGGTATTCATGATATTGTGTTAAATGTAAAATGTTTTACCATGTTAAATGTTATAAGTATAGGATTGTGAGCAGCCCTATTTAAAGCCATGTTAAATGATACATGCATAAGAGCTCCTAGCGGATTTTCTGAGCAACTTGTTTAGTAACCTTGCCTTCCAAAACTTCCTGTTATTGTTTAATTCCAAATTTCGCTTACAGTAATTTATTACAACATGCCTAAAAAAAGTGAAAAGTAGAAGTGTAAAAGTTTGGCTACTGATTATATTTTTTAAAAAGTCCAAAACACAAGACAAAAGATAAAAAGCAAAACACAAACTACGAGTAAAATTGGGGTGAGACAACAAATAAAACGGTGACAAGCTCAGTTGGTCTGTTTCTCCATTTAATAGACCTAGTAAGAGATTCTCAACCATGTTACATGTTATATCGTTCTAACTTGGTAAAAGAAGGAAATATTTCTCCATTTAACATAAGTTTTTCCATTTAACACACTTTAACATGTTAAACTAAAAATCATGAATACCCCTATTGTATGATGTATAATGACCTAGTTAACTTTGGGAAACCTTTATGATTAGAGTTATATTATTCTTGTACAAAACGAATTTTTTTTTGTGGCCTACTTTTTCCTGAAAACCTTCAATTGAAAAATTGAATTCATTAATTAAGTATGTTAGTAATGGAATAAGATATTGATTACATACAATTTTAAAGTATGTTACATATTAGTGTTAAGCTTAATTCTTTCACTTATTTTTATCTGAAATATGTTGTAAGAAGTATATCAATGTAGAATTTATAAAAGCTAGGTCTTATTTTTTTTATTTTAAGGCATCAACCACAATGAGTCATTATTTTCTTAATTTCCGAAATATTTATTAGTCATTTTTTCCTTAATTTCCGAAATTTGTGTTAGTCATTATTGTCTTAATTTCTGAATTGAAATGTATAATAACTATTGAAAAATGGGAACTTGTAGCAAAATGTGATTAAATTTTATTAAAAAAAAAAATTGTAGGTTACTGAGAAATTCAAGAATTTATCCACAGTCTGTTTAATATCCTGTAAAATCGAATAGAGGTTTTATCCTTATTGAAATAATATAAGACGGCTAAAATTCCAAATTCTTCCTTTGAAGTACTTTTTTTTTTATTTGAAATAATTAACAATTTTTTATTGTTAACAGTAATTAAAAAATGTATAAACATGAACTATAAAAGTATTTGATAATTAATAATGGATAAAAATAGAGTTGGCTATTCTGAAACTGTAAAATCAAAGACAGGCGTGTCCGATCTCTCTTGATTGCCATATTTGCTATATTTTATTAAAATATATTCTTAGCAGAGCTAATGATTGTTATTCCCACCTCGAGAAAACCTAAAATATCAATTATTATACCAATAGAAAAATAAAAATATATTGTTTAAAATTTCCTCCTTTCAAAGTGGAAAGTAACAGATTAATGAGGCGCATTGCAGCAGATTTTTTTTTTAATATGAAATGCTATATAGATGGTGTACTAGAGAATGAATAATTTATCTGAAACATAAATGTATATTTTTTTTTGGGGGGGGGATTTTAAGGATGAATGAATACTACAACTATATATTTAGGCGACGTATCGCAACTATATTGTTTGTATAGTCATGCCAATTGTCTCTTACAGAGTGTTCTGTGTTACAGAGTGTAAATTGTTGTGATCCAACTTACTCGAGATTTGTGCCATGTTGTGAACTGTTCTGCACAAACCTCGTCGGATCACAACAAGGTTTCCTGCAACTTCACACTGCAATATACAATTGGCATGACTATGCAATATATTTATATAAGTTTGTACCGTTAGAAACATCAGTATTTAAATTATGAAGTTTGTTTTTTATTTTATCATTAATTTCTTCTCCTCTTATTATTATTAAGGGTAAATTTTTAAATACTTTAGAATAATAAATTATAAGGCCTCAGCATTATAATTAAACCCGGTACGGTCTCATTTGTGATTATAAATCATATAATTATATCTTTGAGGCCTAACCTTGTACATGACCACTACTAAATAATATTAATTGGAAGACATGAGCACAAAATATGAAAAGCCACATAAGTTAGCCACAAAAATTGCTCATTATCGAGAAATTTTGAAATTCCTACATACTAATAAGTTATCTAAAAACTTCTGTATTTATTCTGGGATTGATCCCTTTAGAATAATATGCAAGCGTCAAAATTAGGCTTTAGAGCGTTAAAGTATAAAAAATGAAATTATAAAACGTCATAAAATACAATAAAATGTTGAATTTGAAAAGATAAAAATTACACAACAATAAAATTACAGAATATAAAAAAATAAGAATAGAACAAATAAAATAAAACCATATGTCATATCGTAAAACATAAGATGACTAACAATTATGATAATTAATAAAATATCAAATACAATTAAACTAAAAATAATAAATGGAAAGGAATTATTTCTGCTAATATACATATTTACAATTATAAACGAAAATCTGAAACATTAAATATAGAATATATATATATATATATATGTTTCATATATATACCTTATTTAAAACTTTCAATTGTTATTCTTCCGGAATCGGGTGGACAGAAGGTGGTCGAAGATACGGGATTTGAATATTGGAAGGGTATTAGAACTAAGAATAAAGGATGAAATAGAATTCCATAGGGAAGAGGAACGGATGAGAAAAGATCTACCAAAGGCTGCGGTTCGATGGACAGTTACTCATAAGGATATAGTGTTTTATATATTTGATATTCATTATATTACAAGTGAACATTTCGGAACTATGGTGATAGACAAAAGAACATGATAAATAGTTTGAGAGAGAAACAAAAAAGCATTTTGCACAACATTCTAATTCTCTTTAAAATTGTAGCTTGTCACATTCTTGCTTCTATCGAACGACTACTTTGATTTGATTACCGCTGCGATATAATCGATACTTTTCTTAAATATTTAGATTCTTAGTTCTTATATTTGTTGAGGGTTAATTGGATTGCAAATATTAAATTTGCTTTCTCTGGTTCACATTGGGATGATTTTATCTTTTTCCGACCTGATAAAATTTATATTGCAGAAACGTTAGTCCATTAATCATTTACTGATATTTTATAATCTTCCAAGGAATATCTTGTCTGCATTAATTTGCACACCTCCTTTCTCCAATATGATTCATCATATAAGGTCAAATATCAGAATACCAGTTAAAACATGTTTTGGTTGGGAAATTATACGCTTTGAACATGAAGGTACACTGAATAAATTATTATATTCCTGATTTATAATTTATCAATAATTATATTCATGGTTTAGGGTCAGTGTTCGGCCTTAACAGATCTGAAAATCAGAATTTAATTTAAATTAATTTTAATTTAAAAAAAAATCAGGGATTTTATGGATTATTACCTGGTTGTCCCCTTTGTAATTTTATTAGATCCGTTCCTTTATTTGTGGTTTTACAAGCGCAAACGTATTTTTCTCGGAACTCACAAATTTGGAAAAAAAAAAAAAATGGGATTTAGTGTTCATACTCTAGTAAATTTTATCAAATTCTATTCCCTACTTTCGCTACACCGTGTGCACAAGTATTTGTCTTGAAACGGAAGTTTTCACTACGGTAGATTTTATTCTCAAATGACAAACCAAATTTTATGAGAAATAAAAATAATATGAATTATTCTAAAACTTTGGTATGTAGGTCATTATACACCTACCCAGTAGAAATGGTGTGCAAGTTATACTAACCTATGCATTTTTTTTTTTTTTTTTGGCGACGTTAACTGTATAACGGACGGTTTTAGGTGGACCTCAATCTTACCTATCGATTTTTTCTCTATTTTGCCTATCGATTCATTAGGGGAAAAAAATCCTTTCTGATAAATTTTATTTTGACCAATTCTTAATATACTTTAACACCACTAGAAGAAAGTGAACGGATATAAATATTGTTTCGAACACGGGGAATAAGGCGCCAGATTTTTTTTCAATTCCAGACTGCTACCTTAAGATCTCTTTCCCCTTCTTACTATATGGAAGTTTCAAGATTCCTTTCAAACTTGATTTCTTCTTTAGGTGTCAGCACGATATAGATACTTTTGAATCAGAGTTACCACTGAAAACTTAAAAAACTCAAAACAGAATATGCGTATAATTTGACAAATTAATAATTGCTACAGCTGCTTCAAATATTATTAATATTATTTGAATAATAATAATAATTGATAAAATTATATTATTAATATCCGTTGATTTATTTCCTAATAATCTTATTAATAAATGGCCTGCAATCATATTAGCAGTTAATCGTACTGCTAATCTTCCTGGGCGAATAATATTACTAATTGTTTCAATTAATACTATAAAAGGTATTAATACTCTTGGAGTTCCTCTCGGAACTAAATGGGTAAATATTATATTAGTATTTTTGAATCACCCGAATAGTATTATGGATAATCATAAAGGTAAAGCTATGGTTAGAGAAAAGGTTAAATGTCTTGTTCTAGTAAAAATATATGGTATTAGTCCTAAAAA
>NW_027108469.1:566605-571000 GCF_000696795.3 Halyomorpha halys
ATTAATCACTCAAAAATACTTTATTTAATGAAAATTAATAAATGCTGTCAGAATCAAGACCAATGAGTATTAGAGCCCTCTTACTGCCCATTCCTGCTATATACACAGCAAAACATAATGATATAAAGATGATAATAAAAATAGTAATAATATTATTGAAGAAATTCTACGACATTAGAAGAAAAAACGAAGTTGAGTGATTCAGCCGTCAATCAGATATTCAATGAATTTTAGCTATCTGTCTAAATATTTCTTAATATGCTGATTAAGACATTCCGCCATTCTATATTTGGCAACCAAAAATATTCCAGATTTTTGTCTGTCGGCCTTATTCGTTCTAGTAAATATTTTTTAATATTATTTATTACTCTCCACTAAAGCTGGTCCAATGGTATCCATTATTCTTTATATTTTTACATATCTGGTAAAACCACATATGTGTTCCATATTCTGTACTTCCTGTTAAGAATTGCTTACATGTAATCAATCGTTACCCGATTATAATCAGACAACTTATTTTCTGATGGATAAGGGCTTATCAAGTATTTCACTTGCTTCTCTATTTTAAATCCTTATCAATTATTTTCGAGTGTCTATCTTCTACTGCTAAACATATAAAGTTGCCCGCATAACAAAAAAAAGTATAACAAAACATAAGTAAAACTTCTTTACGTTACAACTCAAGACAAAAAAATATATACTGGAGTTAATTTAGATAAAAATAGCTCGAAAACTAAAAATCGTAGCTGGATACTATATGTGGAGGAAATGTTTAGCATTTCATTCTATTTGTAATTAGCTATAATTCAAAATTGTATCTTGACTCTATATCGAGATAGAGAGGAAAAAAGCCAATAATCTCAACATTTACTAAAAATATGAATGATAATATAAGCTATAATTTCACGAATGAATAGTTTAATTAGATGAAACATTGTTTAATAATTGTAATTTAATAAAAATATGAATAGTATTTTTGTTAAATAAATATCACTATTAATAAAATGTTAATACGTTATTTTATTTCTAAAAGTTTCACTTCTGTCGGTCCATCCCAAAACTGATCAAATTTGTTTGATCTAATTTCATCTATTATTAATGAAACATAAATTTTTGTCTGATTTTTCTCTATCTAAAATTCTAATATAACTTTCCAGAATACACAATCGTTTGATGATCCAACCAGACAGACTTCTCTACAGTATGGATAATATAAAATTTAATGGATTCGTCGACGATAGATCATATGGAAACCAAGAAACAATAAAATTTTTGAAAATAACCAAGATATCCCAAAGCTATATAAAGCCAAAAATAAGTTTGGTGTTATAGTTTAACAGGGATTGACCAGTATAACGTATTCGAGGAAGGTCTTGTAGTGCTGGTAGTTTTCTTTCTTTATCAGCCCAGGGAGATCGCTCTCCGTCAGAACATGGAGTCCTGTCTCCTTCATCTTGGTACTCAGTACCTCATAGACGGTCTCTGGAACCCAACAAATTGGGCAAGGGGATCGATGTTTATGTGCGGCGAGGCTAGCACACAAACCTCCATACCCCGTCAGGGTCCTGACCCAGTCCGTGAGGGCTTGACCCAGTAGTCGGAGAAAACCCACGTTGATTCTAGGCGTGAACCACCGGTAGGAAAGTACTTCCTTAGGCTAGCCCCTTTTGAGCTATCAACCAACCAACGGTTTTATTTTTGCATGGTTTCTTCTCGGAGGATCCTCATCTATCTGTTTGGTCCTTCATGAATACACACTTGGAGGTTCTCCGGTAAATCCACCAGACCATTCCTCTTTAACGTATGTTGGTAATAGTCTTCCTGTACCTATCGATCTCCTCCTGCCAACACTTCAGTATCGCCTCGTGAGACACTGATTCGTATGCTCGAGTGACTCTTAACAGAGTCATCCTCTGAATTGTTACCAACTTGCTCTTCTGCCTATTCGAGAGATATCGAATCCATGGAGGGGGCGCATATGCCAATGTACCCACAACCACGTCTTTCTAAATGGTCAATGTTGCTGGGTATCTAAAGCCCTCGATAGCATTAAGTCCATTAAGAGCAAGGGCTACCTTACTTCTCATGTAGTCTAAGTAAGGTGTCATATTGGACTTTCTTCCAAGCCTTATGTACAAGACGACCTCAGGGAGTCATATCACTGTTCCTTGTATCCTGAGAGTAATATAGTGGGCCTTGTCTGTTCTATTCCTTAGGAGTATGGCTTTTGGAAACAGCCACCTTCAACTCCTTCTTCTAGCACCAGGCTCCTATCAGGTTAGTCCACCGATTAAAAGATGAAATCTGGCTATGCTGCGACGCCACTACTACGGTCTTCGACACTGCTGTGGCAGTGATAAGGTGCATTAAGGCCCTCAACATTTGGGCAGAACCACATTAAAAGTTATATTTGTTTTTTCCCTACAAACTAAACAATTTATACCCCTTCCAAATATTTTATAATAAGAGATATGAAAAATTGGCTGCAGTGAAATGTGTATGCCTGGCACAGTACTGCCGCAACCCACATGCCAGTAATGGCTATGGACGGGGTGAAAATAAAAGTATTATAATTTTAAATAGTTTATGTTTTTTTAATTCTTTTACAAGGGAAATAAAACATATCACTTTTAAAATGTTATGTTATTTTCAAAAATACCCGAAGAATTTACATAAATTGTAATCAGTTTAATCAGAATAAAGACATAAGAAGAACAAGACAAAAATAAAACTCGAAAACCATAATGTTAAATACGAGTCAGATAAATAACCTAGTTAATTCATTCATTATATGAACTTCTCAATGCTATGCAGTAGCGTTTTTTTGTTTTTTTTTAAATCGATATACTGACATTTTATCAATTGCTGCTTCATAACATTGAATTTATGGAACATCGCCAAGACACAATCACCAATCCACCTCAAGGATTAATGTGATTGGTTTGGATCGTGATCTGATAAGCGTGCCTCCGTGGAACAGTTCGAAATGGTTCCACATTCAAACTCGGTTCTAACTAATAGGTTCACAAAATTTTCCAATTCCTCATTTTTATTAAACTACGTACTTCAATCAACAATGCATATTAAGCGAGACAATTAAACGAAGCCTTTTCTTAACATTCGGTGTTCGAGATTGCAGTGTTAAAGATTATTTAGAGAGTAGTTAAACAGAGTTATCCAAAGACGCTATATGAGATGAGTTGTGCCTAATAGACTGTAGATAGTAGTTGTAAACACTGTACCATAGACTCTGTGTCTTTTCTCTTCATATAATTATAGAAAAGGGCCTTCTGTAGCTCAGTGGTATGCCACAGTCTTACCATTCTGAGATCTATTGGTGGTGCCTGATTGAATCCGACCTGGGGCGCGGTCTTTTTTTATTGAGTGGCAGTCCCACAAGATGAAAAACTTCGACCCCCAACCATGGTGAAAATAACGAGAATGCAAATAAATTTATACCTGGCTGTATTAAAAATTCCTTTGCCATCTAAACATAAAAAAAAATAAATAAAGTATACCTTACAACTCTCAGAGGTTGCATTCCTGAAACTTTTTCATTTCTATCTACCTTTCTCTCTTTCTCATTTGTTAATGAGGAAAGAGGAAAAGTAGTTGGAGATATACTATTACCACTAACTACAACATGCTATATAACATTAACTCAGTTGTTGCTTCTTTTGTTTGATTTACATTTATAATAGTTTTAAATCATTAATCATTACTTCCCGACCATGCCAAACTAGAAGAAACCTTATCCTAGAGATTTTGAAACGAATAGGAGTTTTTCATGAAGTTAAAGAAATGCTACGCGGTTTGGTGTAAGGTATAGTTCATTTGAATGAAGAGAGAAAGATAAAGAATCTAAGATATACTTAGTACAACTACTATCTACAGATTACTAAATACAACTTGTACCCTAGAGTTTCCTTCGTTATCTCAATCACTCTCTAAAATGACTCTTATTTCTAATATGAAAGTACTTGTGAGCCATATAAAAGTGGAGATAGGAACTTGTTGGATAGGAATGTCAATAAAGGTAATGTCGATGGAGACTTCTAGGAAATTGAAATAGATAGAGCCAAGACTGTGACAGCTTCCTAGTTTGTATAGTATAGGGTGTATGCCTGAAACAAAATATATTTTTATTGATCAGCAATTTTTTTTTATGACTTATAATGCTTTTTATTTATTGATAGATATTAAAATCTGCCATACAGTTGTAGGCAATAGGTAATAGTGATGAATGAACACATTCATACTAAAATAAAATAAGAATAAAAATAAATAAATAAATGAAAAACAAATTATTATGGGTTTTTTTTTTAAGCCCGATAGAACTTGAAATTGTAAAAAATAACACAAAAAATTAAATTGTAATCAAAATTTTTTTTTTAT
>NW_027108469.1:571450-580155 GCF_000696795.3 Halyomorpha halys
TGTTATTTTTTACAATTTCAAGTTCTATCGGGCTTAAAAAAACACCCTATACTTTAAAACTAAAATATAATTTTTTTTTATAATCTTAAACACTTTCTTGAGACTGGTTAATTTTGTTAAAATAAATAATTTAATTTCTATCAATTTTAGTCTCAACACATTTTATTTTTCTTAAAAGTCCGACGTTTCGGCCAATCCGGCCATCCTCAGGGACAATCTACTTAATACAATTTTGGAACTAAATGATTTAAAAACTCAAATTCATGCAGGCTATTCTGCGCAGGTCAAAACAACAATTTCTAATTAGTCAATATTCACATTAAAACCAAAATAAAAATTCATTTATAACAGTCACTATTTGTTAAAACTTTATCACAACCTAAATAAAAACCCTGATAAAGTTTTAACAAATAGTGACTGTGATTAATGAATTTTTATTTTGGTTTTAATGTTAAAGTACTAGGAAAATGAATAAATACTCATTTTTTGATTGACGTCTTTATTGTTCTTCATACAATTAAAATTAATAACTATTTCCCTAATGTCTAACAAAGACGCATTGACGCGACAATACTGGAATGAATATATTTATGGAATATTTTTATGAACAAAAGCTAGTCAAAAAATCAAGGGGTTAGGCAATTAGCTAACATAAAATTCAATTTTTCTTGCTAAGATGAAAAAATTAATGATCGGGAAATGTTTCAAAATTAAAAATTACGAAAAGAATAAGAGTTTTTGCATACCATACGAAACTATGGGGAAAACGAGTTATCTTATTTTTTTTTTTATTTTGGTATAAACAATGTTTATTTTGGTATTTCCTACAAATAGGACAAAATTTATCTTAGCATCATTAATTGTTTATACTCGGCTCCTTTTTCATCAACATTTTGAGCCGTTGAAGTTCCATTTTATATTGCTTTTGCTTCACCGTCCAGAAATTTATCTGAACCATCAAAAAGTAAATCGACCTACCTTTCCCTCCTCCTCCAGTTCATATGGTATAAAAAAGATTAATAAAGAAATTAAGAATAATTTTCAAAATGATTCATGTAATGAAGGTAAAATATATCGAATCTGATAGAAAAAAAAATCCTTATGCATTGGATTATGATTTCCATTCAATGCTGCCCGAGGGGCGTATGCGACCTTAATGATGCAAGTTAATTATAAAGTTAATTAATACTTCAACTCGATTATAACGTAAATAAACCTGTAATTTTTATTTACAACTGGTATTTAGCGCATAATCGTAATGTACGAGGTGCCCCTAATAATATAGCTCATGATTTATTTATTTATTCACTTTTTAAAATAATTTATGACTTCAAGTATATTTTATTTTTTCTGACAGTTAACTAGAAAATTGATAATTTATATATTTGTCAATATACAGGAGTAATATTTTCATACTGTTTCATTGTGTTCTTTCACTGGTTTTCTTATTTTATTAATCTGGAACTTATTCTCTCTAATTACTATTTAAAATAATAAATTTGGTACAATGTGCGTATCAACTTTCACTTACCACCGTGGAAGGCGAAAATTTCAAACAATTAAATTTTATTTTCCTGTTGCTATAAAAATTTGTATTTAAGGTTTTATCAAGATGCGAATAATGAATATAAACTTTTTCCCTGGTAAGAATACAACAGTGTAACTGAATATAGCATCGCCCTGCACCAAGAATAGCTAGCGATCGGGAGAAATAGGCCACTTTCGGCTAACTCCGATTTTCCAGTATTAAAACTACTGTCTCTATTTTTCAATTTTCTGTTTTAGTTAATTGTCAAATTGTTTAAGTTTATATTTATACATTTTTATTACTGTTAACAATGAAAAATTATTAATTATTTTAAATTCAATAAATTAGAGGATTTTTTTTTTATTCCACAATTAAGCTCTGTAAAACTAATTCAATGAGGATATAACCTAGATGAGATAAAATATTTAGATTTACATGGATAAAAAAAAAATATTATATCGATCAGATGATGTGGAACTTAGGGTAAATTGATTTTATCGAAAAAGTGCTGTAAAATTCTAGGAATATAGCCAATCTTAGTTATATAATTTTAATTTCTTACAAATTTTCCTTTTTGATTTGTTCAAACATACTTAGACCATTTTGTGAGACTTGGAGATTTCCGTCGAAATCTCGACTTCGAAATGTTATCTTAATATTTCTCCTTACTATATATCCCATACATATAAGTAAGTGAAAGTTAAAAGCAGAGGGATCGAATTGCGTTGTAACTTGAAATTTGCTTGAAGTAACAAAAAAGTATCAGTACCACAGTACATGCAGGTATCAGTACAAAATAATTGATTGAAAAAAATATTTATTTAAAATAAATAATTTAATTTCTATCCATTTTAGTCTCAACACATTTTATTTTTCTTAAAAGTCCGACGTTTCGGGCAATCCGACCATCCTCAGGGACAATCTACTTAATACAATTTTGGAACTAAATGATTTAAAAACTCTACTTCATGCAGGCTATTCTGCAAAGGTCAAAACAACAATTTGTAATTAGTCAATATTCACATTAAAACCCAAATAAAAATTCATTTATAACAGTCACTATTTGTTAAAACTTTATCAAGGTTTTTATTTAGGTTGTGATAAAGTTTTAACAAATAGTGACTGTTATAAATGAATTTTTATTTTGGTTTTAATGTGAATATTAGCTAATTAGAAATTTTCGTTTTGACCTGCGCAGAATAGCCTGCATGAAGTTGAGTTTTTAAATCATTTAGTTCCAAAATTGTATTAATTAGATTGTCCCTGAGGATGGCCGAATTGGCCGAAACGTCGGACTTTTTAAGAAAAATAAAATGTGTTGAGACTAAAATGGATTGAAATTAAATTATTTATTTTAACAAAATTAACCAGTCTCAAGAAAGTGTTTAAGATTAAAAAAAAATTATCTTTTAGTTTTAAAGTAATAATTTTGTTTTTTATTTATTTTTATTCTTATTTTATTTTATTTTAGTATGAATGTGTTCATTCATCACTATTACCTATTCCCCACAACTGTATGGCAGATTTTAATATATATTAATAAATAAAAAGTATTTAAAAAAAAAGTGATAATAATATTTAAAAAAAAAAATCATTCTATTGTAAAGCTGATAAAATTACCAAAAACAATTTAACATACCGATTAACATCCTCTCCCGTGTCTTTCTTTGCTTTATTTTAGCTAATAATTAGAACGATTTATTGTCTTAGCTAAGCTCATTAGATATTCAGTGTTTCAAAGGGGTCACTGCATCTGGACCGTTCCTCGGATTGGTTAGAGAGCCCTACATGGTCTGTCGGAATGACTGTCATATTTCAAAAGCCTGACATGAATGACTTGATCACGGAAACATACTTCACTCCAAGTTACGTTTGCGTGTAAATAAGATATCGAACGGTAGATACCTTGCGTAATGTTTCTTTCGATTCGTAAAAAAGAAAGCTTTTTTACTCATTTTTTTTTTCTTGTATTTTTCTGCAAGAAAATTGTAAAACTCTCGATATAAGTAAAAAATGGGGTAGCTGCTGTGTCTACTACATACCAATGGGGTTTCAAAGGCGTGGAGTTATTTTGGGCGAAAAGCATAATTTTACTGTTGAAATAAATTTTATTCATCGAAAGTAAATAGTAATAATTGGATAAGTAACAATCTGATGATAATGTGGCACGATGTTTCTTGTCAAAGTAATTCTATAACTGAATGGAATATGGTCCGGGTGCGGTAAAAAAAAAACTCAAATAGTAGATAATTATACTATTTTATTGAGCCAACGTTTCGCCCCACGTTGCAGGGCTTCGTCAGGGCTAAAAAAGATACAAACACTATAGTTACAAAAAGGAAAAAAAAAAGAAAAAATATAAGTTTATATTAATATTTCTTCTCCCCCTTTATTTATTATTTACTATTTACAACCTTTAATTTTTCTCATTTTATACCCCTGTTATTTTACACTTATGTTTTTTCTTTTTTTTTTTTTCCTTTTTTTATCTTTTTTAGCCCTGCAACGTTGGGTGAAACGTTGGCTCAATAAAATAGTATAATTATCTACTATTTGAGTTTTTTTTTACCGCACCCGTACCATATTCCATTCATTTATACACACAGTCAATCAATAATCTTCCAGTAATTCTGTAACTATATTTCGTACTGCTACTTATCTGTTTCCATGGAAACAACTAATTTTAAGAATTCAATATTACTCACTTCCTTTACTTCCTTCATGTACTCTAATCCAACAAATCTTTCTGAAATACCTAATGGTACATTTTATCCGTCATTGAAATACTTACTTCCTAGCATTTATAAAAGTTTTTAAATTCGTCTGTATTAATACCCCAAAATAGAAATTTTACGTTAAACACTTGATTAACTAACCAACTAATAGATAAACAAATCTTGAGGACTGGGATAGTTTGGATTTGTTTTTAATGTATGTTCTATGTTTTCATTTCAATAAATTAAAATTAGGAACGGATTTGAAACGGTACACTTTGTACCTGTCCCAATTTGTCGTGTTAGCCTAAGATACACAAAGAGGCAATATCTGAGGATGAGAGGACTATACTTAGGGCGCTGTTGGATTAATATCTCATTTATGAGATTGAAGGAATCACCGATTTGTTGGTTCTGTAAAATACATCACAAGTAGATCACTGACTCAAAGCTTTGTGAAACGGTTGGCTTGTGCACAATATTCTAAGTTGCGAAGGCGACCGGCCTGCAATACAGTGAAGGACGACACAGATTAGGCCTTGGTAGGCCGTGTTGCATTCATGCCGGTTTTAAAATAAAATAAAAAGGTAACGGTTATAGACTGATTGGTAACCTTTTGCTGTTATATTAAAATAACTTTTTTTCAATTTATATAACTAACTATATTTTATTATCTTAACTTTAAATAATTGACTAAATATTTTTTATTTCTTTATTTTACACATAATTTTTCCTGACCAGTAATTATCATTTAACCCTCCAAACCATTGGTTTTTTTTCTCACTCTTCTTTTGTTGTTATCAAACAATGAATTGAGTGAAACAATTAAATATAGGTCAAAATAAATATTCTTTTGTTGCCGTACTTTTTTTTCGAAAAAAAAATCATCGTAGCTTCCACTGGGCTAGACGATCCTCGACGGGATATCCTTTCTGACCAGGATCATGACACCTTCTCGGGCCCCAGGTGAACAGACCTCTCACTATGAGGTATATCCATGGAAATACATCCAGGACGAGGCAGTGAGTATCGTATCTGTCAGCGCCATCACAGCTGGCCTATGTTGCTTTAGTACTATCTCAATCTCAGCCTGCTTCGAAGAGAGGCCTCTGATATTATAGTTTTCGACAATGTGATCAGGCCGTAGTGGCATCTTAAGGTAAGTAGTATACCTAATATATCGAGTAAAAATAATGAACAAATAATTTGTATTTTTCTAAAGCTATAAAAATTCGAATTTGAGGGTTTTCAGAGAGGGGGAACAACGATTATGTTCGTGCCAAGAATAAAACAGTTTATTTTAATAAAGATAACGGGCTATAATGGAATCGGGAAGGATGGGTCTATAACGGATGCCTCTCGTTTTTCTCCTTTGTCCAATCAGAAAATTCTTTGATATTTAGTATAAAGATAAGTATAGATTTTTTATTATTGAGAACGATATGAACTGTTTATTTTTTTACGATTTTATTTTAGGACGTCAGACTATTTCGATGGAATATAAGACTTACCTGACAATAAAGGATATTCAATTCTACGTATTAAACCGAGTTAATCAAAACCGTTATTGCTGTTTTGGATAAAATCAGAAAAATGTGAATTATCGATTCTATAAATTAGCGCTTCTGAACAATCGATTTTTACAAAAAAAAGTTGTCACATCTTAGGCATAAACCCGCCGAGTTCAGTCAAAACCGTTATTGCTGTTTTGGATAAAATCAGAAAAATGAGTATTATCGATTCCATAAAGTTGCGCATCTGAACAATCGATTTTATTAAAAAAAAGTTGTCGTCACAACCCAGGCATATATCCGCCGAGTTCAAGCAAAACCGTTATTTCTGTTTTGGATAAAATCAGAAAAATGTAAATTATCGATTCCATAAAGTAGCGCTTCTGAACAATCGATTTTATTTTAAAAAATCTTCAGTTTCTTGTGACTTTTTGATTTTTAACTTGGCACGCGCGTGCTCACACACCCAGAACATTTTTCGAGACTGTAATTTGGACTCGGGGGACTTGTATTGCGTGTATAATTCGTGTATAAATTGAATTCGAAATTTTTCCTGACTTAATACTTTCCTTACTATATATTCCGTATGTAGGTAACTGAAAGTAAAAGAAACTCTTGATGTCTCAAACCTTAACAGAGGTACAAATTGAAAGAAAAGAGGAGAGGAGGACATTTTTTTTTTTTTTATCATCTTCACTTAATCACTTCAAAAGTCGATCTACCAACATCATTATCACTTCTCATATAACTTTTTTCGAATATTAATATATCAAATTTAGTAAAATACTTTATTTATGAAAAATATCTAAAATAAATGCGCTTAAACGTGTATTTCCGTCGAAAAATTGAATTAAATTTTTTCACGATCGTAATACTTAAAAAAAGATGATAAAAATTGTTGAAATAGTAGGGAATGGATGAAAATATAGAAATTCACTTTCTATTTTTATTTTTATTCAATTCACATATTTTTTGTTTCGGACTTTTAAAAAAGTTAGCTCATAATCTCTCTCATGCTAAGGTAATACTAATAAATAAAAAACTAAGTTTTAAAGGAGTAAATTATCTTTTAATTATACAACATAAGGTTTCTTAAGTATCGATAGATTTTTTTTTCCTAATCCTGTGAATATACAACCTGTTTCCTTCGATTCTAACCAGGTTAGATAAGCTTTCTATATATTAATATTTTAAATTAAACAATAAAGTTTAATTCAGCTGAAATTGAGTGTGTTTAACTCAATTTTACAAATTTTGGTTTTTACTATGTCTTTTTGAGTTTTTTACTGACAGAAAATCCTGTCTTAGGTCTTTGTTTTTTAATTAATTCTTAACATTTTGTTAGACCTTAGATATGCTCTAGCGGCATTGGTCGAAAACATGATATTTGTTGTCAATATCAGTCAGCAGTGAAACATAACAAGGTCAATTAAAGTTTACCAAATGAGCTATCAAGTGAAATATTTGTACATCTTTTTATATTCTTAAAGGTTACTTGTTGTAGGTCCTTGAACATAGGTGTTTTTTGCCCCGAAAACTAGTCGCCAAGACAGAAAGTATATTTCTCATTTATAGAAAATGTTTCATAATCTACGTAACCTTTAGTTATATTAGTCGGAACAGGGAAGAGAAATTAGCTACTGAAAAAACTTAATATTTTTTTCCCCCCAAACTAGATCACTCAAGATTACATCGAGGCCTTTCCTATGATATCAATGATACAGATTTCAAAAAATATTTTATTTAGTTCAATAGTTTCCATATCTCCGCCCAACAGCACCTATAATTTATCCCCTAGAGTTAATTTTTTCTCTGTAGGTAGTTCTTTATAAATGACGTATTCCAGTGATAAAGTATACAAAACAATCTGGTACAGTGCGAACATCTCACAACTTTCACTTAGCACCCTACCCAAGTCTTGTGTAGAATATTAGGCCTGGTTTGAAATTATTGCTATTTTTGTTATTTTCGAAACAAAGGTAAGGCGAAAATTATTAACACAAAATTTCTTCTTTTCTGTTGATATATAAATTCGTGTCTTAGAGGGAATATTATTTTTTTTCCTCCCAAGAATACAATAATTTAGCTAACGATAACGAAATATTGCAATTGCTAAAGATCGGGTCAGTATCGGCTTTTCTCGTTCGAATCGGATGTCTCTATTTTCTCCTTTACTTATTCATAAAATTCTTTAATATTCACTCACTGTTAATCGTAACTAATAATAATTAATTAATGAATGGGAACTTTTCAATTTTTTCAAATAAACAAAATTAAAGGTACTTCACGGAAAGATTTTTATAAAATTCGCCATTTAAGCCCTTTTAAACTATTTCAATGAGGATAAACTATTGCTGATAAAAACAATAATTATTTTGTACATTAATATACCACGTTTAGTCCAAATTGTTGAAGTCGTTTTTTAGAAAATCGTTTCTGGACGTTGGAGGTCCCAGAGAAAGTAGCTGAAAGCTTCTTGCTACTGTTGTCCCCTCCATTATGTTATAAGCATCCCCGATTTGGAAAAAAACTAGGGGGTTTGAGTGGTTAGGGAGTTTATAATGGAAGGAGTGATATCTGGTTCGGAAAATTTTCCTCCAATTTATTTAGGTATTTTAATTTAAAAGACTTACTTTAAGAAAACAGTACTTTTAAAGAACTTTGTAGCAAGAATAATCTTATTTATCA
This sequence comes from Halyomorpha halys, assembly GCF_000696795.3. Lineage (NCBI taxonomy): Eukaryota > Metazoa > Arthropoda > Insecta > Hemiptera > Pentatomidae > Halyomorpha > Halyomorpha halys. Next base: position 579,892 of record NW_027108469.1, read on the forward strand.
TGTATTATACACTTTTGAAATAGAAAAGTAATGAAATGAAATGGATCAAATTTTTACGTGATATAATTATTATTTAATAATAATATTTATTTATACCTCCCCCCACCATCACTACGTTACGCCATTGTATATACTTATAGGAAATACTGTATATAACCAAAGTTGAAAATAGGACAATGACTGATTTAGTTCCAAAATATACAAACATTATATCTAAAATAAAATTATGATATTATATTATAAATTATAAAATTATAGGTTTTG
>NW_027108469.1:580240-582042 GCF_000696795.3 Halyomorpha halys
TATATATATATTTATTCTTAGAGGTCATATGTCTCAGAATAGAATTATTGTTTCATTTCATTTCATTATATATCACGTTTCTGCTATTATTTAACTGCTTTTAACCAAATATTTCAACATTCACAAATATTATTTACAATAAGGAAGGAACATAAAGAATAAGTTGTTTATTTTCCTGAATATTTGACAGAATATTTTCGGTTAAAGTAGTTTGCCTTTATAAATCTCATTTAAAATTAAAAAAAAAAAACAATAATAAATTGTAAATTATATTTTGAATATTTTAAAATTCTTAATCCTACAAAATAAATTAAACGTGGCGGATAAACGTATATATACGCCACAGGGTGATGTAACCTTGTATGAGAATTGATTGTGCAAAATGTCTCAATTTTCTAATTCAGGCAGACAAGGGGGAAAAAATACTCATTTTCAGCCATGATATATCCTGTTATGTAGAACCTGTAAAGTTAATCCTATAAAAAAAATATTACATAAACGAAGACTACATTATAAGTCTACATAGAGGAATACAACTCTATGATGTCGTCGTCAATTTCACAATCATTTATATTACTAATTATTGTTGTGTTTTTTAAACATTTAATTTTTATTGTAATGATATAAACACCTTTAAAGGTACTTGTTACTGCGTATACTGCACAGTTTGTTACTAATATTATCTACGATATAATAGGAGATACTAGAAAACATCACTAAAAATATACACCCACAAATGTTCCAAACACATATTATTAGAAAAACGTAAACAATACATGAAGCCTAAATTGTACATATAAAATTTGTAAGCAACTTTTTTGTTGAAACCGACTAACCGGAATTATTTCTTTATAAAATCGATTTTGCGCATTTTTTTTATTTTGATTAAATGCAGTATATTAATGTATAATTAGATGGCATTGAATATCAGATAGGTTTTCATTTCGAAAAGCCAAATTTATAACATAGAAAGGTAGAAGGTAATGGAGAAAGACGAATAACACATAAATAAAATATGTATTTCAACACGTTTGAATGAGTGGGCGCATGTGCAAATTTGTCTTGTCAAAATAACTATTAAAGAACTACTTTTTTTTATTTAACCTATCCTATTTATGAGCCTTTCAGTTGACAAGATGACCAACTCCATAAGATCTTGGAATTTTCAAAATTGATTCTATAACAATTTAACATCGAATAAATATTTAAGAGCAGAATGTGAAATTCAGTGTTATATTTTAACCTTTTTAATATTTTTCCACACTTTTGCAGAAGAAAAATGATAAAAATGTTTTTTATTATGATATACTTCATATATGGATGATAAAACTCTCTTTACAATAAATGTCCTTTCCCAACTTTTTCTAAATTATTTCTATTTAATCTATTGCCGTTTTTTTTCTATTTTCTATTTGTAATTTTGAAGTGGGCAAGTAGGCATTTAGACGATTGCTAGAACAATAGAATAAAAATCCTAACTCTAATCATTTGAAAACAATAAACAAACATTTAATATAACCTTCTCATGATAATTCATAAAGAATCATCAAAGGGTTAATTTAATAAAAATCTGTATAATTCACAGAGGTACAGGGCCACTTTCATGATCTAAAATTTTTAAAAAATACAAAAAAGAGCTAGTGCACTTTTTCTATAATATCGATCTCCGAGGAAATCAAGCTAACCCAAATGTAAATGTATAAAAATTGAGGTGTAGATAGTTGACCGTAGATTAATGCTTGAAGAAGTTTGTCGGGGGGTACGGTCAGCAAAGAACAACATAAATAAACAAAACCATATTT
>NW_027108469.1:584077-588575 GCF_000696795.3 Halyomorpha halys
TTACAATATACTTCATATTTGGATGATGAAACTTTCTTTTTTACAATAAATGTCCTTTCCCAACTTTTTATAGTTTACTTCTATTTAATCTATTGCTGTTTGTTTCCTATTTTCTATTTGTAATTTTGAAGAAAGTGGACAAGTAAACAGTTAGACGATTGCTAAAACAATAGAATAAAAGTCCTAAATCTAATCATATGGAAACAATAAACAAACATTTAATATAACATTCTAATAACAATTCAGATCAACTCCGCTAGGAGAGCTTGAATACAAAAGCAGCATAGTTACCTAAATTATAAATATAATTTACATATATTTATATATTATATACTCGGCTACCCAAGGACTATAGTTCAGTACCCTTATCCTCTATTTAAAAATCTATTAGAACTGTTCTCATTCATGACTGGGACAGATGATCAACATTCGGCTAAAAGATGACCCCTGCACAAATAAATACCTAAAATAACATACCAAAACCAAAACAAAATAAAATATACACATTACAAACTGATACAACGTCTGACAACGCGGACCGTCTAAATACTATTTCAAATGATTCCATCCATCAAACCGATCTGTAATTTCGACGGAGAAACTTCATAAATGTTTAATAACATAAGTTTGGACAGTCCCTTGTACGATCAACTAAGGATTAATGTAATAAAATTATGTTTAACTCAAAGAGATGCATGACCACTTCCACGATCTAAAATCTTTAAAAATACAAAAAAGAGCTTGTGTACTTCATCTCTTATATCGACCTCCTAGGAAATTGAACTAACCCAAATGTAAGGGTATAAAAACTCAAGAAGACAATATACGGATCCCTCTTCAGTATGAAACTATATAGTAGTATGTTTAACCGAATTTATTATATTTTATCCCATTACTACATGTTATTCCATATAAATAAAGATCTTTGATATATTTATACCGATATGATGATCGGTCGTAAAACAGGGTAACTGAGATTAATGTAAATTGCAGTTTTTCCTTAACCGGATTGTTTAGGATTATTAAAAAGATTTTTTGGGGAAATTTGTATTTTTAATAATATTAAATTGTGGAATATTACTTCTGGTTTAAGATAAAACATGATATTGCAGGAAGATAGTCCGGACAGAAGTCAAGAAAACTATAAGATATACAGAAACGTTATTAGCAATCTACGTTTCGCCTCACTTTCAGAGCTTCATCAGGGCTAAATAAAAAAAAACGTTGTAAATTATTATTTAAAAACTACAATCAATTATCTACAGTCAGCCATTAATATTCAAAAGTTAATCAATTAACACACAGTTAATGAACACTGAAAGTTTTCATTTCTTCAATTATCATATTTCAGGACCGACTGGCGCTTGATAAAATTAAATTTTCAGTGACTCCAATGTAAGAAATAGTTTAATACAATTGATGAAATAAAATGTGCAAATATAGAAGTTCAATCAAATTAAAAACTCTATGGCTTTGATATTGGTAATCATCAAAATAAACAAAAGTCTACAATGAATTAAAGTTGAAAAATATACTCCCCACCCCCCAAAAAAGTTAAAATTATTTTCTATATTGCAAATTAAAATTGAGAATATAAATTTTATTAAAATAATCTAAATACCAAAAGAAAAATGTTTGATAAAACCGATGTTAAAGCAATAATTGGGTATCAGTAATAAAACGTGAATGTATGATTTATTTTACGACAAATGAGCTTGAAACTTTAATGGAGGCACCGATTTTATCTTAAAGAAAATTATTCGAATGTGTCATTATAGACTGGAAAAGATTCAAAACCACTGTTAAGATAAGAAAGTTAAGTCATTATTTTTTATTTAATGAGCAACCCTAATAAAATAGTTGTTCCTCATAAAGATAGGAAAGGTATTTTATGCTCCACATATTTTTTTTTTCGTACTCCCCTGACGAAATAGGTAATTGAATACATATATATAGGTAGTTATGCATATGTACATCTGGTAATTTGTACATATACATAACTATTTGTATGTATTCAATTACTTATTTCGTCAGGGAGGTACGAAAAAAAAATATATATGGACCATAAATTACTTTTCCTATCTTAATAGGGAACATATATTCCATATATTTATTAACGTTTAATGTAAAGATAAAACCTAGATTTTTTTTCAACGAGATGAAAATATATTTATATATCTCTCACAAATAAACTAGGAGAACATGCATGAGTCTTTGCCAAGTAACACCTGGAATACCGGATTGACGAGATCAAAACTGATATTAAATATGATTTAAATTAAAAAGTGTTTCGCGATACATTTAGATGAAAAACATGTTTCTGACTTGTTTATATTATAAAAATCAGTCAGATTCGCACAACGTTTTATTGAATAGCGGCGGTTTTTCTCAATTACCTTATGTTATATGTTTCTTATGATAATCACGATATTAATAATCAAAAGAATTATTTTAAAAAAAAATCCTATTGGCTTAGCTTGTCTAGCTTTCACAGTAACGCAAAATTCCTGACAGTTAATCTTCCCTACTAACTAGGTTTCATTGCAGATTGAATTAACAAATCCGAAAACAATCATCCTTTTTATTTATCTCCACTTTTCCCTGCCTTAGAAGCAATACAGGTGTGCAGTAGCAGTTCGAAGTTACATATCCATCATCAAACTACTGCTAATAAATCAATTTACATTTAATAATTCACTAAGTTTTCTTATAGCTCAGGCAGAGTACGGTTTTCCTCAGCAATCTGGCCGGTAATGCATCAAAGGCGATACAGTCTATGATGATGTGCTCGGCAGGCTCCGGAACACCACAACTAGGGCATAGGGGGTCTATATCCATACCGTGGCCATGAAGCTTGGGTCGAAATCACCCATGTCCCGTGAGAAATTGAGAGAGCCAGAAGTCTGGGAGGACCGACTTTACTTCCATCCGTGACCGATCGGTGGCAAAATATTTCCTTAAGGTAGCACCTTTTGGGCTTGTCATCCAACGCCGGTTCCATTCTTCGCTGGTGTCCTCCCGGAGAATGGCTTTCTATTTACTTGGGCTCTCGTCAACCCTCATCTGAAGATTTGTCGGCAGACCTACCGAATCCTCTTTCTTGAATTTAAACATCATCATTTCTTCCTGTAGGAGAAGGTCTAGAGGTACTCCTCCCACTAAAATTTGTATCGCCTCATGTGAGACACTCCGGTATGCCATGGTGACTCTAAGCAAAGCCGTCCGCTGTATTGTCGCCAATTTTATCTTCTGCCGTTGCGAGAGATTTCGGTTCCCGGCGGGGGAGGCCCCCCCACACGACTAAGGCCGTTCAAGGATTGGGCCACCCTATTTCCCAAGTAATCCAAGCGAGGAGCCTCGTTGAATCCTCTTTCAAATGATACCCAAATAGATGACTACCTCACTTGGACGTATCCTTGTTCCTCGAATTATTAAATTAATAGGGTGGATCCTATCAGTTTTTCCTCTTGAGAGAATGGCCTATGTCCTGCTGGAGGCCATTCGCAACTTTTTCCTCTCGCACCATTCTACAACCAGGTTGGCACAACGTTCTGCTTGCTGTTTTAGGGCAGCTCTGCTATTAGAAGACACCACTGCAGCCAGATTGTCGACGTAACCAGTGGCTGGGAATCGCTCTTCCTCTAAGACTCCCAACAACTCGTCAAAAATCAGCTTCTATAGGGCTGGGCCAAGTACTGAGACCTGAAGGCATCCCCTCTCTATGGAAGCTTCTACTTCATAAGAGCTGCCTTTAACCTTCACACGTCTATCCTCGAGGTAGAGTCGCAAATGCCGTTGAGAGGAGGTTGTACTGACCAGCCTGAGAATAGGTCACACGAGACTCACCCACTCCTATCTTATTTCAAAAGAAACGCCTCCGAACTGCCTCCGATTATTGCAACAATAATCTGACAATAAGCCATATTTTCCAACAATGCCCATATTTCACACCACACTAAATAGCTTAGGAGGAAATAAAAATAATAATAAATAATCAAATTAAAGAATAAATAAAATTAAACGAATATAAGCAAAATTAAATAAAATATAAATGGCGTTGATGACGAATGAAGTTTGGCGCCACTAAACAAAAAGAAACAAACTGCAGATTCATGAGGCACAGAAGTCTTTGATGAATTGGTCCTCACAAGACATCTAGCTGTCATCTCTGATTTATTGATTGCTCCATAGTTTATTCTTTATTTGTTCAATTACATAAATTTATATGCCATGTAAAACAACAAAGGTATGATGCTATTCCTTCTACTTACATAATTAATTTTAAAGTCGTCTATAAATAATTTTTTTTAAAATATTTTTAATCGATTGATAGTTAAAAACATCTTAATCGCGAAATTGTGCTTATAGTGCTTGGCGTCTTACCAACTATAAACTATTATTAACTTTAACTTTCATTGCTCAATCAACATCCGTTATCTTATCCTCTCGCCCGTTTAAAATTACACTTTCAGCTATATATTGTTCTCCAGGTATTTCC
>NW_027108469.1:591175-610488 GCF_000696795.3 Halyomorpha halys
TTTTTTAATAATTTATTTATTCTTATTTACAACTGTACAAAAATATATACAAGTAAATTTGCTGTAGGTGATATAATGACATGATACAAACATGTGGAGAATATACCCATTGATAGAACTCCAGTAACATTTAGCTCAGTAATCTATGAAGAAGCTAGATCAGAAACTAAACTAAGTGGGTTTGGGTGGTTGGGAAGTTTATCATGGAAGGAATGGTATCTGGTTATGGCCAAAGCGGCAACATATGAGACATTGAGGTCCTGATGGATGACTTGATTTGTGAAAAAGTAAGGAGCATTAAGGGTTTTACGAAGGATTTTGGACTGTAAGGACTGGATTCGGGAGGAATTAGATGGTTTAATGGAGCCCCAAAGCTCAACTCCGTATGTCCATGTAGGCCTTATAATAGTCATGTATACCAGTCATTTGTAATGGATTGGAAGTTTAGACCGTACAAAAATATTAATGATAAATGATTAATAAAAAATTATGACCGAACTATTTTATTTATTTAGGGGTCATTGATTCCCTAGAATAGAGAGTTTTTTTTAATTTTATTCTTATTGATGATTGGGATTGTCAGCGGATTGAAAATTTTAGTTTTTAGTGAGGTCTGAAAAGTAAAAACTGGTTAAGATTTTTTTTTTCAAGATTAAATTCAGGGATAATAGAAGGGTATAGAGCTTAGAAAAAAGATGGACGGAAGAGTTTAGTACCGGATAGGTGGCATCACGAAACGACTTTCCTCTTCTTTTGGACCATCCTTGGAAACAAAATTACAGTCATTACACTAAGATTACATAGTTTGGAAGGAAAGTTAGAAAACGTTCTGCTACTTCTGGAAGAGTAATTAATTTACTGAGGTAACAGATTTTGGTCTGGGGAATGTAGGAATGCTAACAATGCTGTTTTAGTTTTTGAAGGACCCAATGGATAAAACCTAAGTTGGAAACATGAATCGGACAGACGAGGGTTGTCTGAAATCTACACCCATGTGCAAGAAATGGCTAGGTAGAGAAGGGGGGTCTGAGGTGTACATAGTTTAATATTTATTTAATAATAATATCTAGGTCAGTTTTTAAACCATGAAACTGTTTTGAAATAAGAAAATTGTTGATGGTTTCTGTATATATCTTCGAAATGAGGTCACGATGGAAAAACACTTGAGTTCCTCGAGAGTCCGGGTCGTAACGGCTTACAGTGGTTGAAAATTGAAATATATATATATATATTGGAGAAAAATATGTTAAACCCGATCTGTGAGCTAAAAATAGTTTTAGAACCAGTGTTAGAAAAATAGTTTTGATAACAAATTATTCCCAATTAAAGTTTCTTTATAATGTATACTTTAAAATTAATTATATTAAATTTTACCAATTGTGTAAGGGCGCGATTTGGATTAGTTTATTATGGGAAAGCTGTGGGTTGATATTCGATTATGGATTGAATGCCAGACACTCCATCCTTTTGAGAAACTCTCGTGTGATGAAATTTTTGGTTTTAAAACCAGTTTTTTCCCTTAATATCTAATTAATTCTTATTACAGCCAAACAAGATAAATATTTGAATATATATAATCCTAACAGAGAGAAATGCTTTACTTATCCATGATGCCCAATTACATTAGGTTGCTACAATACACAGCATACCAATCAATCCATGATCGGACATATACACAATACATATATTCACATGATAAAACAATGTTTTTTCTCCTACATTTTCCTGTTAAAATGCTCATCTACACACTAAATACAAATATTTTATTTTTTTTAATTTAACAATTTCATTATATTTGACAATTTCATTTCATTTATTTGACAATTTTATTTCATTTAATTGACAATTTTATTTTATTTAATTGACAATTCCATTCTTCCTACCTCACTCCCTCAGACCTCCCCTTTGCAGTGATCCGCTATCCACGTTCAATCCGTTGTACAAATTTATCATCAAAAAGCAACGTAAAGTCAAACCAAAGACATAATAGTCACCCCAGTAGATCAATTTATAAAAAGAAACAAATAAATTTAAAAAATAAAATAAATACATAGATTTAGAAAAAAAAAAGTTAGTTAAAAGAAATACTTCTATGAAGTATAGAAACATAAGATAGAAGAATAAGTAATAGAAATAGAAATAGAAATAGAAGTATAAAAATAGAAATATAAGTATAGAAATACTTCTATGAATAGATAAGGGGATACATAAGTTAAAACATTATTTGACAGGTCCAAAAACTAAAAAAAAAAAAAGTATGATATAGTTTCTGGTTTTTAATCGCAAGTAAAATTATGGGTAAAGAAGTAATTTTTGCCATAATGAAAGCTAATAGTACAAGTGTAGTAACCAGTGTGGTAATAATACTAAAACTTAATTTTTTCATGATAGGGATGACTATTAGTGATATCACAGGAATTAAAAAATACTAAAGTACAAGTTACTATTGTACAAGTCTGTGTAATTGAATTAAGATAAATCGAAAAGACTAATAGTATTAGCTTGTACTTTATTATGAAACAGGGCCCTGGTTTTTTTTTTATTGGAATCCATTTTTCTTTCTTTGAATTTCTTGCCACTTATGGTTTAAACAAGGAAAATAACTTCAATGATAAATTGGTTTATTCATTTCAAGTTCCTTCTTGTTAATCATATTACTCTAAAAATTTTCTATATTTTCCGTCACAACATAAAACTATTTCCACTAGATCTCCAACAGGCAATGTCTAACATCGGTGCTGAGCAAAGCTCCTATTTTATTTTTAAATGGTTTTAGAGAACTGATATGGAAGATAGAATGTTTATTGAGATTAACGACCACTAAGCCTTTCGTTCCAAAATAAATAAAAACAGTAATGTAAATTAAAAATAAATAAATAACAAAAGTATTCCAATTCAAAATAAAATTTTGAACGAAACCTCCACTTATCTGTCCGAAAATGTTTGAATAATTTCCCTCTTGTAGATACGGACTGAAACGTCTCTGAACAGATCTCTTCATCCGCTCATAACATATCACTGAATTAGGTATAAAAATTTCTTGAGACATTTTATTGCCTATGACCTCTATGTAATAAAATAGAAGGAACTAATCATCAGCTATTTATATTTATATAATATCGTTGGTATATATTGATTTATGTTTATAGCCTTACCTCGAAAATTTGTTTTTATTAAAGTTGGAATTATATTTCCGATATATTTATGTATCGACAAAATATGAAATTGAATAAAGTCCAAAATTGACTCCAGATGGTTAATATATACCAATTTGGGGTGGTACAAAATTGTATCTAACAATTCATACTTAAGAGAAATCAAAGACAACTATTTAAAGGAATCATTTTTAGGCACTACGACGTTCAGAAACTTAATTAAAATTAATATTTTAATTTATTTCGATTTAACAATACTTTCAATGAGAATTTTTTCCAAAACAATTTTTCTTAAAAACAGACCGTTATGAACAGCAACTCGGGCAAAATTCAAGTGTCTAAGTCTCAGAATAACGGCGTGCTTAACTTTTCAAGTTCGCTATTACGATTGTTCGATTTTGTCAGTACGTTGGGATGGAAAATTATTGACTACTTTTCCATCCTAAAAAATAAATAAATAAATAAAATGAAAACATAATGGACTAAGCATGGATTCTAGAACTGATTGTAAATACAATAACAATTGTAAATACACAGTTCTAATAAAATATTTCAACATTCAAAATTAATTGGTTTTTTTTTCATCTGAAATGGAAAAATATACGTAGGTTAGATTCTGATCTGTGTCAGTTAATGTTTATTATGCGGCGACCCGAAAATATTTGTATTTCTATTATGGTTAATATAATGTGACAACCTCTGTGGGGATAGGTAGTTGTTAAGGGGGGACAAAAAAGGCCCCCTCTTATTTCTCACTTGTCCCCTCCCTAGTACCAGTATACTCAAAAAGACGATGGCCAAACTAAAAAAATACTAACTTCCTCGGTGGATCCCACATTCTCAAACATGAAATCACCTCCTAACTTTCCTGTTAAGATTAATTCTATAGATATCAAAGATATTCCAAATTCTTCGACATTTGGAAATCAGGATAGAATTTTGGAAACTTCTATTATAGTACAAGAGCCCAAGAGGAGAAAAAAGGCAGTTATCTCACCCCAATTTTGGATTACTTTTATGAAAACTGTGTATAATTAATAGTCAAAATTGATGAGTCTGCCAAGTATAGGTAGGGGGAATAAAAAATGGCGGCTGTTTCAAAGCGATAAAAAAAAATTATTTTTCATTCGGAGCTCTATGTCTTAAAACGTAGGAACAACAAAAGAAAACCTAAGAGAAAGTCATTTAAAGAAGAGTAATTTTGCTAAAATATGAGCCCTAATAGAGTTATTTATGTTAAATAGTTTTGCGAGGTAAAGCTTTTTAAAAAGCAACATTTCATAAAAATGTTGTATGGGACGTACTGAAAGATCAGTAGTTAGTGAATTTTTTTAAAAAAATTTATATCTCAAAAACCATTTGACGTGCCGATGTCTATTAGCACTCAATAAAAAGCTATTTTAATGAGCTATAATGTAGTTTATGATGTTTATATTCGTAGGAGTAATACTTTACATGAAATTTGCTAAAATAAATTGATTTATAGTTGTTTGGACAAATTTTCATTTGCCAAATTCATATTCATATGTGAATATCATAAAACCTTCTAACCCTACGAAGATAGGTGTCATAAACTACTTTATAGTAAGTTAAATTTCCTTTATTTTGAGTGTTGGCAGACATATGTGCATCTTATGGATCAAAAGATATATTTTTCAAAAATCCAACATTTTATACGAACAACTAGAAATTAACATTTTGTGACTTTATTTTGTCAAATATCATAAAAACTACTACTCCTACAAAGATAAACATTTTTGTAGTAAATTTAACTAGGTTTAATTTAAGCGCTGGCAGACATCTTTACGTCCAATGGTTTCTGAAATGAAGTTTTTCATAAATCAAACTTATTGTCCGAACAATTATAAATCAATTTATTTAAGCAAATGTCATGAAAACTACTATTCCTACGAAGGTAAAGTTTATGAACTTCTTTATATTCCATTAAACTACCTTTAATTTGAGTGCTAATAGACATCTGTACGTCACATAGTTCCTGAGATACAGAATTCTCAAAATAAATTAACTAACTACTAATCTTTAAGCAGATTTTAAAGAAATTTTGCTTTTTTACAAAGCTATATTTCGAGAACTATTGGACGTAAATAGCTCTTTTAGGGCTAATATTTTAGCAAATCTAATCTTCTTTAAATAATGTTCTCTTAGATTTTCTAGTGTTGGTAGTTTTTAAGATATAGAGCTCCGAATAAAAATTAGTGTTTTTTTAAGGTTTTTAAACAGCCGCTATTTTTTATTCCCACTTCCTATACTTGGCAGATTCATCAATTTTGACTAGCAATTTTACCTAGTTTTCATTAAAGTAACCAAAAATTGGGGTGAGATAACTGCCTTTTATTCTTCCCGGCTCTTGTACTATTACTCAAGGAAACAACAAGGTATTATTTTAATGACAATCTTCATATTCATGGACCCTACGGCATTGTTGAAAATGGTGAAAGATGCGTTCAAAGAACAACAGTGCGTTAATTTTTCGAGAATAAAATATCACATAGAATATTTGGTCCGAAAATGGACGAGTTAATCAAAGAGTTTTAACTTGGGAGAGGAGGGAATAATGAAAATTTATTCATCGATATTTGTAGTGTTATCTAAATTGAATTTTCGATTCATTAAGCCTTATAGTTATCATTTTGCGATGTATTGTATTTTGTTTGGATCACAAAACAAGAGAATTTATTCTTGAAACTCTATGCCTTCTTCACACAGAAAAATTACACATCTTCATAAATAACCTTTATGAATCTTAAAACACACACAACTTTATGAACCTACTTTGATATGAAATTATAGCTTCTTTATTATTCGCTTTACGGCAATACTTCCCCTTTCTCATGGAGATTAAAGTACTGTAACTATGTTTTTTTTCTCTTATATCTCTAATAGTCAAGTTGTGAATATCGTCATTTCAACCACGGAAACACGAAAATATTTCTTTTCTACTTTTTTAATTACCAAAATCTTTCATATTTTATAGTTTTTCATTGTTTATTGAATCTGACAATGAGATTTGGTTAGTAAGATACTTTATAGAATGCTTTTTTGAAAATTTGGCATTTAAGCCCGATCAAACTATTTCGGAGATGGTAAAACCTAGCTAATATTAGAAAACACATGTTTGTACATTGTTACCAGGAGTTTAATCGAAATAGTTAGAGCCATTTTGAAGAAAATTTAATATTGACAATAATTTTTGCTTTGGTTAAGCAAATTTTAGGGAAAATGTTGATCTCATTCCCCAAATATCCATCTACCTTAAATAAGTAATTTAAGTTTCAAGTAATTTTTCGTTTCTCTTCTCTTAAACACAGACATGGGAAAGCAGACCATTTTTTTGTTACTGTTTTGGAGTTCTCAAAACAATTGGATATTTGGGGATCTCAAAACATGTTTTTCTGCTGTTGAAAACTTGGATTCGAAAATTGTAACTATCTAATATTTTACCTCACAAAATATTTCAAGCACAGATTATCGGAAGTAAAATGATCAGTAGTTTAAGGTAACTGGATGTCAGTAAATCCTAGTTAGTAAAATTTATGGTTATATGGAACTTCATTTATATATTGACGCTCTGAGGGGGTCTATTGTATCAATACCATTGACTAGTGTGATATTTACATATCAGAGATGGGCAAAAAGTACTCTGAGTAAGAATTATTGAGTACATTAGTATAAGCGATAGCAAGCCTTCATAGTGATAGTGTCTTTATTCTTGTATTCATAGAGATAAAGAAAAATTAAGTTGAATTGCAATCAAATTTGGTGGAGAGTTGATTCATGAATTGAAATTTAATATGAACATTAAACAGAAACAGAAATGGTAATAAAGAAAACAAATACCAACTTTAAAAATCATAGCTAATCATATGGAAGAAATAATAATTAATCTATATGTAAAAGAGATAAAAATAAATAAATAAAATAATGGTCATCCATTTTTATTCTCTTAACATGGTTAAAAAATAATTATTTTTATGTACTAATGACCTATATTAGTACATAAAAATAAATGACTGATTTTATAAGATTTAGATAATTAAAATAAGAAATTGGAAAAAATATATAGTATTTAATGTTTTAAATATTATTTTTTTATTTACAATTTCTAAATTTTATTAATTTTAATCTAAATTTTTGAATTTTATTAGCTGATTTTTATTCCAATTTTAATCGAAATTGTGTTTATAATGACATGTATTCAATTGATTTAATAAATTTTAGAATAAACTCCTGAGAGATATTTCCATACTCTTTTATTAGAACTACTCTTAATTAACTGAGAAATCGGATGTTTTTATACTCAATTACTGGTCTTTGTTCATCAAATTAATGGTTTCATGAACGTTTGTTCAGTAGGGTTGACATTCAATGGATATAAACAATACAATAGTCACTCTCAATGTTAAATTGATCCATTTTAGGTGTTGGCATAGGCGGACTAAAACCTGAGGTGAGACCAGTTTTTTTGCCACAAGTGAATTAACAATTGAGGCATATGGAAAAGCCTGTAAGTGCCAGAAATAGAAAAAATGAAATTTTGACAGGATTGTGATGAAGAAACCAGTGCCAATCAACTGGTAACCGCTGGATGTTCCTATCTGGAATGGTTTAGTTCCTAAAGCTGTATTTTTTCCATAATTTTAGAACAAAAAGCGTGGCTAGCTATCTGGGTTTTTTTTAAAACTAGGCTTTTAGCACATACGGCCTTTTCCATTTCCATACCTTGATTATATTTAGCTTAACTCAGAACGAAAAGTGAAAAAATTCTAGATTTCTATTTTAAAAGTACAAATATCATTTTGTATTAAAGCTGATCTCTGCTTTCTCTTTCAATTATAAAATTTGAACACAATGAAATTAGCGATTCCAAATAAATTTCATTTTCAAATATTGCAACTGCCAAATCCTGGAGGGGAAAAAACAAATTTTCATTACACTAAAGTGTTTTTATTTAAAGATTATGTAGTAGCAAGTGATGTATTGAGAGAAAAATAACAACTATTATGTTATGTTAGTTGAAGGAAAACGCTAAATTCTTATTATTATTTGTATATTGATTTACTTTGGACAATGTTTCAAACAATTGCTCCACTATTTACAAATTATCACATTAAAACTAGTTAATTATTATGAACCATATATAAACACCTTAAATATTATTTAAGAAGGGGGATATTGTAAACGTAAACATGTAAATAACATTAACTTACTGTTATAATGATGGTTAAATGAGTTATTAAACTATTTATTGAGTATTTATTATAACAATTCTATGCTCAACGATGAATGCGATATGTCTGAATCCATACCTGGAAACAACAGTAATTTATTGATAACAATAAAAAATAATTTCTTTCATTCTGAAAAGATTAATAATTGTTCTACTCAGTAGGTGTCTATAATTATCAATCTAAATCCAATCAAAATGGTTTAAGAGACTTTGCAGATACTGTTGTATTAAATACAAAAATAAAGACATATTAAGGGTTTTCCTTTAACTTAAATAACATAATAAATTATATTTATTATTTTCTAAATTATTTAGTATCAATATACCTTTCGATTTTCATTCTTCAGAAACAATAATAAGATATATTTCACCTCCCCATATTGTAAGGGAAGTAAATTCATTTCACATGAATACAAGCTCTCAACCAAATAACTTGAATCCCTTCTCATGGAACTACTTATTTTTTTAAAAATCCTTGATCATTACACAACTTTCTTTTGGAATTCCTCAAGATAATTCTTTTCTAGCTCTATTTAAATTTCATTTATTTTTCAACCTTCTCAACATAAAACATTTTTTTCATCTTTTATTTTCGATTTCCTTAATTTGAGCTGTTGTTGACAAGTATTTGTATGACATCTTGTTTAACTTGCTAAATGAGGGTCCTGATGAAGCTCAACAAAATGGGTAAAATGTTGGTGCCTAATAAAGGTTTTGTCCCATATAAGTTACTTTTTTTATCGTCACCTTGACCATCTTCCTTCATAAATTACAAATGGTTAATTAAAATTCTTTCAAATTTCAGTCATTTGACAGTAAAAAGCTCAGTAAATTATTATTATTTGGCAATATTACTATAATGCTTAAAACAATGATTTAATTCAACTTAAAATTCTTATATAAATCTTTTGACAGCATATAAATATTGCAGTACTTATCATATTGCTGCAGTTTCTAGATAGAAGTACTTAAAGTGATGAGAGTAGGAAAAACAGAAAAAATAACATTTCAATATTTGCATTTAACTATAATAATATTTATAATATACAAAACATATTCTATTTTGATCATGAAAATACATGAGAAAATATATCAGGACAAGATGTCTCCTTATTTTTTATGAGTATATTACACTTGCATAAAGTTCATTCAAATTTATTTGAATTTATTGAGTAGCTTCTAAAATGTTTGCGTAATATAATATCACTTAACAGTGGTAGGCAAATCACCACTTAATAAAATATATTCTTGAATAATAGCAAAGCCGATTCCTATAATAAAAATTATAACTTCAAAAAAACTATATAAAAAAATAATAAAACAAGTCATTTTAAAAATAAAAGTACTAATTTTAACAACTTAATGGCACATCGACTTAGTAAGTAAACATCAATATATCTTTTAACAACACCATACATTTATATTAATTTTATTTAACAAAATGAAAATTTCATAAAATAATTTAAAATGTTAAAAACATATTTATTTTATGTACATTTCTGATATTATGCATACTCTTGGCTAAAACAATTGAAATCCCAAATTAGGAATAAAAACATATTTTAAAAAATGATTATAGCTCAATATTACTACACTCTATAAATAAATTATTAATTTGATTAACTAACATAAAATGAATTATTTTTATTTCATCTTAGCCAATGTACACTCATACAAAATTAATATATTACACTGCTCCCTTGAATGAAACTTTGAGCAACAAGACTTTAAATAAATGCTGAAATAAACAGCTTAGGAATGTAATATAAGTAGACAGAGGATATTCCGTTTAATAGGTTTCGTCGGTCGGAATCCTGTATTTTTTAAATAGCAGGATATGAAAACAGTCTTTATTTTAACAAGACACTGTCAGCAGGCACATGATTTTCCTTCTGAAAATTCTTCAGATGATTCTAGTGGAAATTTTGACGAATCTCGTGATCCACCTCGGCCATTTTCATTAGAGCTATCATTGCGCACAATCTGAAAATAAAATTATGTAACATATAATAATAGTTTAAAATTATTATTATTTAATAATTCAAATTATTTCACATGGTCAATCATCGATCTTCCAGTACTGTGTTTAATATTTTATTATTATTACTTTATTAACATTACTTACTATTTATGTAACTCATCATCTTACTCATTTAGTTATTTGACTAAACACTATTAAACAATACTTCTATTAAGTTTTTTTGTAACTTGCATTTTACCTTTCATGAATTGCAAAAAAAAAAAAAAGGAAAGAAAGAATTTTCTCGCCATTGGCAATAAAACTAACCTGATCAACTAATGTTTTTGCTGCTTCTTCTATATTTATATTTTCCTTCGCTGATGTCTCAAACCAAGCTGTAAATTTGTGTTCTTCGCAATACTCATTCATTTTGTTTGGATTATTCACTATTCCCTCTTTTTGCTGATCACACTATTAAAGAAAAAACATATAAAAGTAATAAGAATAAACTTAAACATTCCGAATAACACTAAAGAGCGAAGCTGTAGTTATATGACCTTTATACGGATCTATATAAGGAAACTTGTGAACAATTTTGTAAAATTAATAAGATTATTGATACTTTATTTAAAAATACACATTTTGTAACCAAAACACAAATATAAATTCAGCCTTGGGCTTTCATTATGAAATGATAACAAAAAAAAAATTTTGATATAGCTTATAAATTATAATAAAAAAAAACAAATAAATGTTGGTAACTTTTAAAAATGTTTGAAAATAAAGCAGTAATACTTTTAATAAAACCAGCTAAGACTATTTTACTTTTTGTATTTAACAATTTTTGTTTTAGAATATCTTATGATTACTTCAATACGGGATAAAATCACAAACTAACTGATTTTGAAAGAAATCCTTCCACCTCATGATAAATCTAGTTCAATTGCTATTAAAGATGAAATAAATTAAAATTAAGATGTAAATTTAATGTAAAATATTAAATGTAAAAAATTGGAAAATTGTTTGCCTGGTTTTGGAGTGCAACACTTCATATAAAAAAAATCCAACTAAACTTCTTCATTCAAGTTGCAATCGAGATTCGTCATAAAAAAAGTATATTTATAACAAAAAGTAGTCTTCAGTAAAATTTTGGTCCAATTAGTATCTTGTTTAACCCTCCTTTTTGAATCTTGAATATTCCTGACCAAATGTAAATAAAAAGATAGAAGAAAGAATTTGTTAATAAGATGCATCTTTCAGCAATATCATTTTTTTATTTTTAGGTAAAAATTTTTCTTAATGGAAATGGATAGGATACTTTTGTAATGATCAATATCCTCATTATCATATTTTTTCCCCCAAATACTGCTATGCAGTATGAGGTTGATTCTAGACAAATCTTCTGATGTAGACATCTTTTCATTACCTTTTCACATTTTTTCATTGCGAAAGGAAATAAAGTAGGAAGCAAGAAATAATCAGTTATAAATTGATTTACTGAACACTCACAACGTTTTAAAGAATTTTTAAAGATTAAAAATTCTTTTAGATTGGAGATTTTGC
Organism: Halyomorpha halys; assembly: GCF_000696795.3. NCBI lineage: Eukaryota > Metazoa > Arthropoda > Insecta > Hemiptera > Pentatomidae > Halyomorpha > Halyomorpha halys. The sequence goes on from NW_027108469.1 coordinate 603,102, forward strand.
ATCTTAAAATGAATATTCACTAGTTATTGGAGTAATCAGCCCATATATACACTTCACTAAGGCTAGCTCAGTGAGTAAAGTACTGTAATATTATCTCCTGGACCAGGATTCAAATTCAGCTGTGGCAGATAATTATATATTCTGTCATGGTAGCTGTGAGTCAATCCTGCAGAACAGTACTTCCTTACAAAGTATTAAACCACTGACTCTTCATGAGTTGTTTCTTCACTATGTAATTTCTGTTTAAATAACTAACTTAACTATTCATTTATAATTAATTTACTACTTAATAAACCATTATTGTGGTACCGATATTTCCAAAGTTAAAACCAGAAAGACATTATAAATAGAATAAATTCTTAATTTTTTTCTGTTTTTACAGTAAGCAACAAATGAAAAATAAATACCTTGTTAGCAAGTAAGACACATGGTATTGGGCTTCCATCGGCAAGTTGTACTTTCGCGTCTAAATCTTGCTTCCACTTGACTACAGCATCAAAGGTGCTTGCTCGAGTCACATCGAAGACAATGAAAGCTCCAACTGCCTCTTTGTAATAGACTCTAGTCATGTTGCCAAAACGTTCCTGACCTTAAAAATACAATATGATTGATGTGTGTATTCTTGTAATGATAATTACATGGGTAATTCTGACAAAAAGTCAAAAACTTTTTGTACCTTATGCATTATATTCATGCCATAAGTCTTAAGTTTTTTAAATTCAGTATGTACATACTTGGGTTTTCCAACTGTATAGCAAAAACAAGAACAAATAGTTTTCTTTTAATTCATGAATTTTTCATTGAATCAAACATCTCAATTATCAACCATCACCATGTGACCTTCAACACATTTTCTTTCTACTTCAACACACAATTAAATATAACTACATTGTTTCCCCAAAATGCATTCTATATTTAAAATATAAACATGTGATGTCCCTAAATCACCTATGAATTTTTTGGGAAGGATTCACTGACTCACCTTTTTAGAGGCCTAATATTTAAGCTTATTCTGAGCATTTTACATACACTAATAATGTGTTTTATTATAAAATTATTCACAAATTTATTCAATGAATTAAAAAAAATACTAATTCATAAATATTTTTTGTAAATCAAAAGTTTCAATTTTATAATTCATAGACTAATAAATTACAGCAATAATTGAAAAAATTCTGAAGTGAATAGGCATTGTATTGATAAATGAAAAATATAAAAAAAGTGATTGTCATCATGGTCCATCATCAGTGATGATATTCTAAACACTAGTTGTCCAATTTAAGTTTTATAGATATAAATACATACATATAAATATCAATATCATACAACTGAAGCATATATTTGTACATCTCTTTCCTTACAAAATATAATTTATAACATTTTAACAATGATAACATAAAATTAAAATAAATTCATAAGAAAAAATAATTAAAAAATATAAAAATAAACACTAAATTTTATTGGAATATTATGGATATTTTTATATAATAAAATTTAAAGAAAAAGGTAGACTACAAACAAATTTAGCACCAGTTCGAAGTTATTTATCCATTTCAATAATGCATCAATTTATAACCTATTTTATGATAAAATTATGCAATGATTTTAAAAAGGAAAAAAAAATACCAATTCATATAGATTTTTTTTTAAATCAAAAGTTTCAATTTTATGATTCATATACTAATAAATTACAGCAATAATAGAAAAAATTCTGAAGTGAATGCGAATAAAATGATAAATGAAAAATATAAAATGATTCATCATTAGTGATTATATTCTAAACACTACATGCCCAATATAAGTTTTAACTTACCAGCTATATCCCATAATTGCAGGCGAATGATAGTGTTTTGATCCCAGTTGAGTACTTTCAATGCAAAGTCAACTCCTATAGTGGCCCTGTAGTGTTGTGAGAAGAACTGATGGACGTATCTCTTTATGATGGATGTCTTACCAGTACCCAGTTCTCCGATCACCAGGATTTTGTACAGGCACTCTTTCTTAGTGTTACTGTTTGCCTAAGAAGAGAACAGGAATCAATATATTAGACTTCCTTAAACAAACTACAGTCAACCGAATATAGATATATTTTTTAAAAATCACTACTATTATTATAAATTTTAACTTCATGTATAAAACATTAAGAAGCTTTAAGCTTGGATTAATATGTACTTATATTTGAGGATCTTGAAGCTCCGTCAAAAAAACAAATATATTGTGGCGACATTTTGAGATATTATTGTTCTCATAGTCATGCCCTACAATGAAATAAAAAACAGATTTTTTTTTAAACTGTTCTTTCTAGCAGTCAGTCAGTTTGTTTATTTCTCTTTTACATTTATTATTGGTGTTGTTAATTGTATTTTATATGTTTATGAGATTGGATTAACTTATAAGACATGGAATTGCTCAGTATCATTTCAAAACTAGAACAAATTAGTTCTAGTGATTATTACAGTTATTCCTTATGTAGAAAACTCAGTTTCGAAATGTTTCTATTCATTAATTATAATTATTATGCTGCACATTTCAATGTTAATTTTTTTTTTCACTATTGAGTTTGACTATGAGAACAATAAAATTTAGAAACATTGCCACTATATAGATGTTTTTATTTTTAAGTGAGCCTTAAGCCTCTCAAAAATAACAATATATATCAATTTATAAATTCAATATGTAAGTTTGGTTTACAACACAATACCGTAGAAGTGGGAGTGAATCTCAATCGACATTGCATTCTGTCTTAAGAACCCTTTTAAAAGTTTTGCGCCCCTACATAGCCTCTCCTAATTTAGTTAAAGTATTCAAAATTTGTACATTAGTTGAGTTGATTTTGGGGAAGTACCTTTTAGGGACTTTAGTTTCCCAGCCTTTTTAATTTTTTTTTTTTTAATGGAAATTTCAAGGTTTTACCCACCTCCACATCTCATTTCAATAGAGGTAAAAGAGTGAAAATTTGAATGGAATTGTTTTAATGTCAAAAAAGTATCTTTCGAATGTCTCATCTTTTCTGTGTAGATGCCATTTTTTTTTTGTTTTTATTAACCTTTTCATCAGGACCAAAGTGACAGACCTATTCTACTTCCCATTAGTTTGTTTTCATTAAAAATACTTAGAATCATAAATATGTCTGATGTATGTTTGTTTTCATTAAAAATACTTAGAATCATAAATATGTCTGAGTTATGGCACAGATGTAATATCAAACAATCTTAATTGTTATTATTTTTAAAATTATCGTTATGTAATATATCTACACTGTAAATGAAAAGTTCTAAGAAGAAAGAAAATAACTGGAAGAAAATTAATCTATAGTGCCTATTGCTACAAAAACAATATTCAGCCAGTTTTCTAACCAAGACAATTGTAATGTGTTTGAGCAATTTTTTTTTTTAGTAACTATGCAGAATAACGAATTCGATTTATATCAAATGAATTTCTCGATAAATACATTTAATTCCAATTTCTTTCAGAATATTCCAAAATATAATATATTATCATCGAATTAACCTTTTAAATAATAAAAAACAAAATTATTAGGTTGTCAAGGAGGCTCTGTATAATTGTTCCTGGTATCAATTAGAAAAGTTAGGTCTGGGCAATACATGTTCTTTGGCTAGGTAGCTAGATGGCTAGGAGATGAATTGACAGGTATTGGCCCTAAATCCTCACCCGATGGAAACTTCATTCCCTAAGGTACTATCTAATGGACATGAAGGGAATGGCAAGTCCTACAAGTACTTGCTGTAGATCTTGCAGAAAGTGAACTCCATTCCAAGGTACTTTTGCTTAGGTCTTTAAGAGGTATGCCAATCCTACAGGTACTTACAATAGATCCCGATGATAGGTTTAGGATAGAGAAAGTGTTAAGTAGGTGTTGGCTTGAAATAATGATACAACCCATAATATTCTAACCTTCGGATTCAATTGTTAACTTAAGTTTAAGATGGTATATTTTAGGACTCTGTCGATTCAGTGTAAATCAATTGTTTCAAATGTTGTTAATTAACTTTAGCAGTTTATTTTTTATTTAATATATCACACATATATATTTATAGATATTATGTTTCTTGGTAATTAAATTAAGGAGATTATAATAAAAAATTGAGAACGATGATCAAATTTATAGGTTATGTAGTACTATTTCTACGATTTTTTAAATCTCTTATAACCTAATTTGTTGATGTGTTTACGTTTTGTTATATTTAACCTATATTTATTTTCTTTCTTTTTATAATGAAAATCGAATGTAATAGCCGACAAATGTCAAAATAATATAAGCATGTGGATACCGATGTTTTCCACTCTGAAGCGTTCAAATTATCTTCGTCACCTACTTCCTTTTGAAACCCGCTAGCTCCTGATTACTTCCTTAATATCCCTCATTTTGACTATTGCTGTGAGGCTTACGGGGGTGTCTCTGGGGATCTCGAAGCAAAATTAAAACGGTTAAATATTGGTTTGTACTATTCATCTTTGAGGTCCCCAGGGACGCTTCTGTCACCCGATTTTATGAAGAGTTGAAGTGGCTTTACCTCTCCATCCGTCGTAAATATTTCTTTGATTCCTTTCTCTTTCAAGTTATCCAATCCCGCCATCCATCGTACATCTCAGATATCCTTCAATTTAAGTCCTCAGTGCATTCCCGCAATACCCGCTTAGGGCTTTCAGACTTATATGTAAAACTGCCCATTGAACCGCAGCCTTTGGTAGATCTTTCCTCATCCGTTTCTCTTCCCTATGGAATTCTATTCCCTCCTTTATTCGTAGTTCTAACAACCTTCCAATCTTCAAATCCTACCTTCTGTCCACCCAATTCCGGAAGAATAACAATTGAAAGTTTCAAAAAAGCTTTATATATTTTCTGCCTTAGATTTTCGTTTATAATTGTAAATGTGTACACTAGCAGAAATTATATCTTTTCATTTATTAATTTTTAGTTTAATTGTATTTGATTCTTTATAATTTTTTTTCTTTTTATTCACTATTAGAAGTCATCTTATGTTTTATGATATGACAAGTGGTTTTATTTTATTTGTTTTATCATTATTTTAAAAATTCTGTTAATTACGGTTGTTTATTTGTATATTTTTAAATTCATTGTATTATTTTATTTCATGACATCTTGTAATTTCATCTCTATTTTGTAATTTACTATAAGGCTCTAAAGCCTAATTTTGGCGCCTGTAAATTATTCTAAAGGGATCAATCCCAGAATAAATAAAGAATATTATTATTATAAACAGCATTGCTACAAGGTTTTGTCAACGGTGACTCAGGCATCACTACTGTAGATGCCAGATATAATTTTAACTTTTGAATAAATAATATTGACTTTCGATGTTTGTTCACTAACGTGCGTTCAGTTCCCTCCGACACTCGCTGCAGGTAGAAACTGTATAAATTAACATTTGTAATCTAGAGCTTTCATTGCGTGGTGATAAAGTAAAAAGAAATACTAATACTATATTATTTAAAATAATATATCCAATTTTAACAAAAAAAAAAATCATTTTCTAGGGAGTGATAAAATCATAAGAAATAATAATGTATCAATCAGAAATATTAATTAATTATAAATCCAATATATATGTACTTTATTTATTTATTATTTTGCAACTAAATTTCCTAAATGTTATTTTAATAATTAAACTTTTACATAAAAAATTTACGTTTGGGTAATTGTCTCCATCTATATAAAAATTCAAAAAATTTACTTGCATTCTCATTTTGAAATTGAATGAATTAGCAGTTTCAGGCAGCACTATCACAATATGAATAAGGCTACTCCTAATTTTTTTATTTATTTTATTTTTATTTCATTTCAAGTTTTTCCATTTAACATGTTAAACTAAAGATCATGAATACCCCTAGTGTTAAAGGTAAATTTATCATGTGTTGGCTATGGGGCAAGGTATCCTCGAAACACTATTTATCATTGAATGTTTTGATAAATTTAGAATATTTATAGAGGTTGAAATATCTTAATCATCATTAATTGAAGTATTGTTCTAGTTCATTAAGGCGATTTTGCAAAAGATTTCTAGCTTTTAACTTATTAGTGTTAAGCAAAAGTGCAGTAAGCTGTCATTTACTACATATGTACTGGACAATAAATCTTTTGCATTAAGTGCCCTATACGATCGCGTAGTGTTACCTGGGGAGAGAATTAATTCTTAAGAGAAGTGCTTAAGAGAATTAATTATGTTACAGTTAAGTTGGAATGGAGCGAATCATTCAAAATTTAATTTAATTCAGTATGAATTTTTTGGTAAATGAAAATGTTTAAACTCGTGGCATATTTAGTTATTAAAATGTATATCTAGAAAAACTTTTACAAAAGCTGATAAGGAAAAATGCAGTAAATAGTTTAATACAATTGACCCAATTTAATTATTAAAAAAAATCAATTGATCTAATGAAAAAATTATTTTTAATAATAACTTATAATTTATAGTAAGGGAAGCTAAATTATAAACTTTTTTTAAATTATACAATTTGCCTACACTAAAGATAGTTTAAATAAATTGCAACTTTCTGAGAATAGCTGACAAGTATTAATACCTTCATTGACATTTTTTTTTCGGGTCTGCAAAAAAATTAATAACACACATTTTCTTTCTCAAGTTATGAACTACAGTAGCAATATCTACTATAAGATCATGATAATTAATAAAAAATTAAATTCTTTGCAATTATTGCATACTACTTCAATTACTATGCATTACACAAATGCAGATATCCTTGGACAGGGTTCATTTAAGCAATTTTATATTTCTTTCAATTAATTATACTTATTTTTTTTTGTAATTTTTTTTTTACAAGCTAACAAGACATGTCCTAATGATTTTTTTTATAGCAATGTAACTGTAAATTATTTGCGCGTATAACAAACAACTAAACCAATTAAACTTCCCTTGCTCATTAATCACCATGATATAATTACTATAATTAAAAATAGTACTATACTTAACACAAAAAAGTAACTATCAACAAGATTCCTTGTATATAATTATGGAAAAGTACAATATTTTGTTTAGTAGTAGTAGTAATATTTGAAATATTTATAGTGTTTTTTATTATAGTTTTTTATGAACTAGTCAAAGTTTAAAAGTGGTATTCTCACTTGTGCTTCATATATATTGAGGCTTGATAGTGTACTTTTGCAATAGTCATAATGAGCGAATTTTTTTAATTTAAATTTGATTACAAAGGATATAACTGTTTCATAAAAAGAATGAAAACAGAGGCCACGACAATCAAAAGAAAGACAAAACCACATTAAAAAAATAAAACAAATTTTTTCCATATCTTATGGGTCTTTACATAATTAAATTTATAAATATTTTTTCTTTGTGTAATTTATTCTATTTCAGAGCATACTTAA